>NC_041370.1:14841370-14930234 GCF_900634415.1 Cottoperca gobio | reverse complement strand
CCGTGCATCGACCTCGTTCTCTATGTGCAGTGTGAAAGGGGCCGACTTGACATTTGTCAGATTCAAGTCGGGGCCAAAGGTCGTACTGGTGCACCTTTTCCTATGGTGTCTTTCGATGTCTTTTTGTAGGATTATTCTGATAACATTTTGCTTCTTTGTCACTAATCATGGCTCTGAAATAACACTGCTGTAAATAGTTCATCTCCGATGTCAACAACTGCTTCAAGTTACAGTCTCAGTCCCAAAAATCTAACATTTTTCAGTTTGAAAGGTGTTTCAGAACACTGAGAAAAAAAGAAAAACACTACTTTGCAATAGGTTTAATGCGAACACGTGTGGCTGTGAGCTGTTGATATGTTTAGCCATTGCAAGGATATCACATGGACACCCTCTTCTGTGTGTTTGGGATTTCGGAAGCAGCTGGCTGTGTTTCTGTCAAGTTGTGTGAAAAACTGATGTTTTCAATCCTGAAAAATGAGAATCCCGCTTCATTACTGTTGGTGCACGGAGGGGAAAAAGTGAAAATAAGCAGTAGCATTGAGGGGAGACTCCTGAGTCTACGTGTGTATGACTGCATGATGTGAGTTGTACTGTATGTATATATGTGCTTTCATACATGTAGGAGTGTGCATGTGTATATATGTATGTGTAATATACACACTGATACATTCACACGCCTATGTGAACACAGCAAATCCTATATTGTTTTGGTACTAAGTACACTACTATACTAGGGGTTTGTTTGTAACTTATTTGGAATAAAAAAAAGTTGCCGGTGATGTCTTGATCCTTTGTTGTTTTTGCTCTCACATGTACATTGTGTTCATAAATGTAGAAATTAATTATTTGTATGTATTAATTTGTTATTACATGTAATCAATGTTACTTTCATCATTCAAAAAAGAAATGACGCAAATCAATGACTGTTTTCCTCGAGCTGGAAAAATAAAAATGCAAATGACATGTTTGCTCATCATCAGTCTTAATACGTTTTTTGTTCCATTTCGTTGTGGATCAATGTTTCACCAAGTCATTCACGCAAATAATTAAAATTAATTAAAATTTTAATTAAAATAATTAAAATAATTTGACAGGCTTTAAAATCACTGCACTGTCTTTTTTGTAACTGTTGTTGAAGATCTGCTTTGTAGTGTAACAATACAGCCACCAGATGGCAAATACAGTGCTACAGTATGCTCTCTCTCTCTCTTGCACTCACACACACACACACGCACACACATACACACACTCTCTTACTGAGAAGGTGTGGTTTTTACTAAGACAGAAAGAGCATATGTCAACCAAGCAGGCAACTGAACAGTGCAACACAGTTTGTCTCCTCTGTTGACAGCTTACTTTGCCTTTCTTTATCAAAATGGACAGTGCTTTTGATATCCTGGATGCAGCTGGTTTCCTGGAAATATGGCAACACTTTGATGCAGATGGTGAGTTAATGACATATTTATTTAATCTATTTTGTCCATGTACCCTAAACAGATGGTACAGTACTTTAAAATGCATCTCCTGCTGTCACACAACAGACCGTCCTTATTTGTGATGACAAATGTGATTCCTAGTTGTAGGAAGTAATAAAAAAATGTATGTTAAATATTGTTTTCATTGCAGAATAACTGTCCCGTTTGTGTCTGAAGAAAGTCCTATGTGAACGTATATTGGAAAAAGTACCATTTCACATATGTGCCATGTCTGAAAGGAGCTTGATACAAAATGGAAAGTGCACAGTTACAGCAAGCAGCAAGACTTTACACGGGTCAAACCTATAGTAACCTGAAAATAATTTAGTCGTGACTTTATACGTTCTCACTCAGTATTTGAATTTTGAAACGCATTTCATACTTGCTTCACTGGATCTATAGTCTAAGGACTTGTTTGTTTGTGTTTTAATGGACAGATAATGGCTACATTGAGGACAAAGAGCTTGATGACTTTTTCCGTCACATGATGAAGAGACTGGGTCCAAAGGTAAGTCAATTTTGTTTAAATTAATTAATCCATAACTTGCGTGCACGTCAAAGGCAGCTGAACAAGCACGAACATCATTTCCTTCTGCAAATGCATATGAGACTATACTGTGTCAAATATCTAATCAGCCAATCAGATGGCAGCAACTTAATGCATTTAGGAATGAGGACATAGATCTACTGAAGTCAAACAAAGTATCAGAATTGGGAAGAAATGGGATTTAAATGACTTTGAACGTTGGTTGTAGGTTTGAGTATTTCAGAAATCAATAATAATAATACAGTGTAAGTAATGTACATTACTGTTTTTAAACCAAAATCTTGTGAAGTGTATCTTGTCATTTACTTTAATGCACATGGTCTACTAGTACAGTCAACATTTATTGTGAAATTTACCATTAAATTCAATGATCTGCATGAAATGGTAATTCATTTTCTCATGCTTAGGTTAATTATTTAATATAAGACACCATTTATCAACATTAAATCTTGAATCAGATTCTAGGATATACATTTGGCTTCACACACAGACTGCAGTACTTGTGAACTCTGTGTGGGCAGCTGAAGCTTTATGCAGTCATCTCGATGGGGGTGGGGTGAGTAACGATGGCAAGCGAAACACAATTAAAGAGCTCTGGACACTGTCAAAGGAAAAGTTACCTACCTGTTATAATGGAAAATCAAGTGGGCATACAACTATTAGCACATGTTCAGTGTGTGTTTGCTTGTGATTGGACTGCCTCAGACACTAACGGGGTAAAATTAAACAAACAGACCACCGAACACTCACTTTGTTTCTCTGATGTTTGCTTTTAATTATGAATGCCCCCAGGAATAAGTACTGTTGTGCATTTCTCATGATACAGGAAGCCTATTATATTATATTCAGCCATTGGGTGACATTAACCACATGTTTACTTTCTATTTTTTGTCTTTTTATTTCCTCTAGTGAAACAACTCCAGTAATTATGCAGATATTTCTTACATGAAGCAACACAATTTTCAATGAATTGCTCTGAATCTGCATGTGATACACTGTAATATATTAGTTAGAACCTGAATACACAAGTTTGTTATGCAGTGTATTTGCTTTCAAAATTTCTGCTTAGCAACAGGAGATCACTGGCGCCAAACATGAGTGTCCTGATAAAACTAAACCTGATGAGGAAGACAAATTGTTGTAATGAGCAAGCATCCGGCACCAGCTAGTCGGCAGACTTTGTGCTCTGCACTGCATGAAACCATGAATCAAGGCTTCAGCGCCGCAGATCAACAGGTTTCTATAGTTACAGTTCAGTGATGGGGGGTTTGTAAAATAACCACAATGGCTGAAAATATTCTCGCCTTCAGTTGCTTCCTGCTTAGTCTGAGCTCTGGTTGAGAAAGAGTGGTCTGGACAGGAAAAGGAAATATGATTCTTAACTCAGATAAGCACGCAACAAGCTATCGTAGCTTTTTCATCTCACTTTATCCTTTGATATGATCTGCTAGAATATGTTCATACTCCACATCCTGAAGTGCATCACGCTTCATGAGTGAATTTACTCACTGACTGTTTATTATCTATAGCTACGTGCTGTAGACTAATGAGAGAGTTTAGATGGGCTATAATATTTCACTGAGGTATTTGCAGTAAACTGCTCGCTGGAGCCAAAGGTAGTCAAGTCCTGGACTAACACAACTGTACATGCATTAAAACTCACACAATCATGGCACTATGGATTAGAAAAATCTCATATTCAGGAGGGAATGTTTGTGGTGAGAAACAGTATTTGTTGTGTTTATTAGAAAGACCACGGACATGTAGAGTGAGCAGCATAAACGCTTTACAGGCAGTTACACAGCAAACCTTGAGAGGAAAAAGGAGATCAAAGGAGTATCCATGGTGACAAATCTTAAAATACTGTGATTAGTCAGCCGGTTACGTTTTTAAATCCTTTGATATCGTTTTTTTCAAAAAATAAAATAAAAATGTGACTAAGGATTCAGTGTAAAACAACAAGTAATCAATTAATTACAATTTACTGTATCTACCATTTAACTTTGCCCCATCATATCTGTGTCCAGGTTCATTATGGCTTTAAGTTGCATTTTAATCTGTTGTGTCTCTACAGGAGAAAGTGACTGAAGAGAAAGTCCAGAGGCTGAAGCAAAGGTTTATGTCCGCCTACGATGTCACTGCTGATGGGAAACTACAGATTCAGGAGGTACTATACAATTTCTACGTCTAAAATCTCTCCCTCATTCACTTGATTTCCTTCATATGTAAGAAAGGGTATTTTATAGTTAGTGAAGATGAACTCTTGATATATAAAATCCTCCTTCATAGTTATGGTCCATAAACAAACTAAGCAGTTTGGCATCATCCAGCAGCAGTCAACTCACTCCCTCACTACACCACTTTCTCCGTCACCATCTGCTAAACGTCCTCTTTATTCTACAATGCATCGTCCATCTCCTCCGCCCCTTCTTTTTCTCTCTCTCTCTCTCTCCTCTCCTCTCCTCACTTCTCTCTCATCTCTCTCTCGTCTCTCTCTCTCATCTCTCTCCTCTCTCTCTCTCTCTCCTCTCTCTCTCCTCTCTCTCTCTCCTCTTCCTCCTCTCTCTCTCCTCTCTCTCTCATGCTCTCTCTCTCCTCTCTCTCTCTCTCCTCTCTCTCTCTCTCTCTCTCATATATATGTAGCCAACATATGATGCAGCTTGTACTATGCAGCTGTTTAAGGTCATTTTGATTGCATTGCTTTTTCAGTCTCCAGTCAGAGTAATCGATGCAGCGCTTGGCACAGCAGCAGTGCTTCATAGACCATTCATTAGGTCATCACTTAATGCATTGTCCTCATAGACCCCACATGCTTTGGCTTTTACTCATACTGTAGAGCTAGAAAATAAAATCAATACAATACACTTACAACTGATTCACTGTGGCTGATGCAGGAACAGTATGGTCAAACCTCTTTGTAGCTACACGCCCTGCCAACTAGGCACCCATCCGACTGTTTCTTTCCGATTGATACCCGTGGCATTTTTCTTTTCCAAATGTAAATCTGTATACCTCACTGTTTGAATCTTATTGGAACATTAACATATGTTATGTGACTTAATGAATGTAGCTGATAGCAGAAACACCGTCATTGACAAAGAAACTGTACACACAATACTGTACAGTACTGTATTTAGTGTGGATTGCTCATACATGTTCAAAACCTGATCTACCTTTTGAGGCCAGTGTCTGACTGGGTGATCCAGCGACTCAGAACAGTAAGAATATAGGACTAGGCTCATGTTGTGAACATACATGATAAATATGTCTCTACTGACTAGTTTTTGTCTTCTATTTCTCCTTATATGTTCGACTCTCCTCTACAAATAGCACTAGGAAGAAGTTAGGGAGCCCATCCCAAAGCATTAGTATCCTGTGCACTTGTAGCATACTTAATTAATGGCAATGATCCTGAATTGAGAAACTTGTCATGGATCTGGCAGAGACTCACTTTTACTCACTTCAGTGGTGGATACTTGATTAAATGAGGGTTTCAAACTTGTCATCCATCATCTTTTAACTGCCATCTATAAAGCTCTATACAGTCTGAAGAGTTACACTCTACTGGTGTATGCGTAGGTGTATGTTATTACCCCTTGTGTCTCACTTTAAAAAAGGTGTGCCCGATGTCCTTAGAGGACAAAATGTCCATCCATCCATCGTCTACCGCTTATCCGGGGGTCAGGTCGTGGGGGCAGCAGCAGTTCCAGTAAGGAACCCCAAACTTCCCTTCTCCGGGTCACATCCTCCAGCTCCAACTGAGGGATCCCGAGGCGTTCCCAGGCCAGTGAGGAGATAGGACGTGCCTGGAACACCTCCCTAGGGAGGCGCCCAGGTGGCATCCTTAATAGATGCCCGAACCACCTCAACTGGCTCCTTTCAACGTAAAGGAGCAGCGGCTCTACTCCGAGTCTCTCACGGATGGCTGAGCTTCTCACCCTATCTCTAAGGGAGACGCCAGCCACCCGTCTGAGAAAACACATTTCGGCCGCTTGTACCCGTGATCTCGTTCTTTCGGTCATGACCCAGCCTTCATGTCAGTAGGTGAGGGTATGAACGAAGATCGACCGGTAGATTGAGAGCTTTGCCTTCTGGCTGCGTCATAATTTCACTGTTGTTATTCATTTTTTATTATTTTTATTATTGTCTGTACACTAAATGCTAGGGTTTTCACAGTCTGGGATTTATCAATGATTAGCAGCAGAAAAGCACTTGTTACCTTAGAAGCACATGTCCCCTTCCTAGAACTGCTATAATAATACTATCTATTGATATTATTTTCCACTTTTACTGAGTAAAGTTTTTATCAACATCAGTTCTGATCAAAATTACAAAATATTGATTAATTTTCAGAATGTTTTTGTTTGTTACATAATGCCACTGTTGCTTTTTATGAAAGGAAAACATAGATATATTTTCTGTATAATAGGGGGGGTATTTCTTTTCACAGTCTCATGTGTCTGATTTGCAACAACATTGATTTTGATACATTGAATCAAACTTGTGTAGAACTTAAAAATTGTTGTTTTAATGGGGACATTTTTATTCTTAAAAGGTCTGCTTGTCTGTATTTTGTCTACACGGTTATATACTTATTTTAGGAGATGAGGTTTAACTTCTAAAAAGAAAACTCACATTTTGCTAAAATCTATGCCATATGCAATGCCAGAAGCAATAACCAGCCAAAATGACAAAAACGAAAATCCATAGTGAGGGTTAAGACAAGACTACTGTGGGTATTATAAATATGCTACTTTGTTATCCAATTACTGACAGTAAGTGTTTCTTTCCTGAACTCTGGAGTTGCCAGCACTGTTGGTGCATTGCGCTTTTTTCTGACTGTTCTTTAGCTTTGTGAATCAATTGGCCGCAGTGTCATTTTGTATTATAAATAGATTGATGATGGAGGCCAGTTTAATCTGCTAATGGAGTGCTGATACTATTAAAGAAGGACAGGAAAGAACATGAACTGGAGAGGAGCCAGGACGAACTGGTGTAGTGCTGCAAATCACAGTAAACATAAATTCTCACACGTCCCTCGTATGTAGCAATGCAGATATTTTCAGTTTGCGGAGGTTGAGAGAGATCTGTTGCTGAAACTTCTGCTGCCATCCAATAAAGGTGAATTCAAATAGAAAGTCTCTTATACTGTACAGTGTCGACAGTTTATCAGGATAATCCATAAGCTTCATTGACACAAATGTCAATAGTCATTGGATCGATTTCTTCTGTAGAAAATCAAACTAATTAAAACTGACCCCTGATCTGATCAGAATTACAACACCAGACCAGGTTAGACAATTGTTCTGGAGTTTACATGACTGCTCTACACTTGGTTCTTCTCTCTTTTAGAATAAAATGGACAATACTTAACCAGATAGAAAGCCTCATAGAATTGCATTATCCAATCACTGCTGCCTGTTCTGGCCTCTGCCCTGTTTTCTAGTTGGCCAATATGATCCTCCCTGAAGATGAGAACTTCCTGTTAATTTTCCGCAGAGAAGCTCCTCTGGACAACAGTGTTGACTTCATGAAGGTAAGATAAAAGATTATAAACTATTAGGAATAGATTGGTTATAATGTGTCACTGAAAGGCTATAAGACCAGTATTATACAGGAGCATTAAACTAGTACTACACACCTGTGGTAAAACAATCTTGTGCATGCGGCTGAGAGCAACAACAGTGTGCGTGCAGTGTAGTGTATTACCGTCTGCCACCTCGTTCACTGGCCAGGAGCTGCACATGGTTGCTCAGGCTCAACACGCTACCAGCAGCTGGTGGGCAGCACAGTTGTGCTTGGTAAATAATGTAGCTAACAGCTAGCGTCAATGGAGGTTGCATTATGATGCGTTCAATTGTATTTAGTAAGCATTTGTATTGGGCAAAGGTAAACTATAACGTTGTCGTTGAACGAAATTGTGACCGGGGCATCTCTAACACTATTTGTAGAATTAGATTCCAGTGGCGGGATAACGTAAAACAGTTGCAACACATTCAAGTATGAGGAAGTCTCCCAACAACCTCAGCACTATGATTCTAAACTGACTTAAGTAGTGGTGATAACATGCATTGCAGGGTTGTTTTTTTTGATAATGTTTCAATTACAAGTTGCATCTAATCAAGTGTGATATTTTTAACAGTGAATCACAGTTCTCATTGTAAATGTTGCATCAGAAAAACACAACATAATAACACTACTTGCTATGATGACTAGTTCAAATTCACCTTTCACCACTGTTGCACATTGCATGTCAGCATTTGCCCTTTCCTGCACACTGTAGATATGGAGGAAATACGATGTTGACTGCAGCGGCTACATATCAGCTCGGGAGCTTAAGGTAAAGTTGCCAACACAACAAAATGCACATCCCTTCACACAACCGAACCAGTTATACATGTTTTTTCTGTATGAGGAACCAAATTCATTGACAAATAATGACTGTAGCCCTCAGCCACTATTTCAGATGTTTGTCCTCTTCCTCGCTATAAAATCCTGGAATGTCTGACGATGAGATAAACTTTTGTTCTTAGGCCTTCCTGGGAGATCTGTTCCAACAACATCACAAGGATGTCTCATCTGATAAACTGGAGGAGTACACAGACACAATGGTAGTAATACAGCTTTAGCATCTAAGGTGTTTTTAGTCAGGTGTGAACAACAAATCTTTGTTGAAATCGGCAAGAGGAGAGCTAGTTATTGTTAGCTGTTAGCAGCTGGTGGGCAGCACAGTCCTGCTTGGCTAAATAACGGAGCTAACAGCTGAAGTTAATGGAGTAAAGATTTGGATTGGGCGAAGCTCAATTTTAACGCTATCATGATGTTTTCAAATGTAATCTTGTAAAATGTAGATTTCTGGGAGAAAATTGAATAAATACAGTTGTTTGAAGATGTTTTCCCAGCAATATAAAATAGATATTAGAGAGATAATTATAACCTGTTTAACTTCCTAACAAACCAGTCTCTAAACGGTAATAAATTAATTGAAATGGAAAATCCAATCACCATGCTTATTTTCACAAAAAGAAGTTGAAAAGACTGAAAAGAAAAGACAGTGCGAGTGAGAAAGAAAGAAGCCAGAAAGAGAGATTCACAGTCGCTGAAGGTTTTTTTTATGTCTCAGTACCTCTCGTTTTTCTTGCAGATGAAAATCTTTGACAAAAACAAGGATGGCTTTTTGGATTTGAACGACTTGGCCAGGTACTTTTCAAAGAGCAGGAAGATCTATTTTAAAAAGTCTATGTTAAGATGTCTGTCACCTGTAATTGTATTTGCATTACTCAAGTGACAGATGGTTATAATGTTCATAAAAAGAGATTTATCACATTTTGCCAAATGTTAACTGAGAGAGCTAAAAGCAACTGAATGGGGATTTCTACATTGTTACTTTCGGTATTACAGTAGAACAAAATACTAAACTCTGACTATTAGTGTTTTGATTACGAAGAAAAAAATAAAAAGATGCACCAACCTGTGGTGAACTCTTAAATAAATCTTGACTATTTCATCGCAATAATAACTCGTTTTTCCACCTCCATTAGGATCTTGGCTTTAGAGGAGAACTTCCTCCTCCAGTTCCAAATGGATGTAAGTGTATTCTACATATTTTTCTTTAATATTTGTCAGTAGTGTAGTGTATACCAACATCTAGGTACTTTTCAATACTTTTTTGTTAAAATCGGTTAAGTATTAGAACTTCGCAATGTTCACAACTTGTTGTAGGACAAATGTGGTGTTTCTATAGTTTCAGACAGTCCAGTAAATATTACCTTAGATTAGTCATTTACTCTATGTAGAAAATTAAAAAGTTAAGATTTTCATTATAAATGCATTTCGACACTCGTCGTTTATCCGATATTGATAGTATAGAATCCCTATTGTTTTAGTTTCATGTATTGTTTCCATTTAGAGTATTGTGATACTTAACTATTGTATTGGTATCAAAATCAAAATGTCGGTATTGTGACAACACTATTTGGCAGTTGAAAACATAAGTAAATCATGTGGCAACCGTTAATTAAGTTCTGTTCTGTTATTTTAAACTCATTTCTCTCCTCCAATATTCTCACAACTCCTCTCTTCTTTTCCCAAGGCCAGCGGTAAAGACGAGAGAAAGAGAGACTTTATGAAGATCTTTGAACATTATGATGTTGTAAGTACAACAACACACTGGGTGGGACACAGATGATGACTGCTATTTCATAAGTTTATGTCCTACAGGAAACTATGTGACAATATGGACAATTAACACAGAGGGCTTCTGACCAAAAGGTTGCAGGTTTGTATTGTCAGCTAGCCTGTAGGAAATGCTATGTTGCAGAGGAGGACAGCAAACACTCTCTCTCAATATCTTACTTTATAGATATATAAAGATATACAAAAGAAATCCAGCCCAATTGACACTCTCAAATTTGCATAATGTGGCATTCGTCTGATACATTTTGTATTATTAAGTGATACACTATCAACAGGTTAGACATGCGTATCTGTATATGTTTACTTTTCCGATCCGATGAAAAGTTGGACGTATTTGGACTCTAACAAATTTTCGTATGCCGGTTTCTGTCATACGGATATGTGTGACACGGCCTTTATATCATGTTCATGACCTTTCCTGTAAAGTGCAAGTACAAATGGCCCGTGTGTTAATTCTGCCTCACTTACTTTAATGCTTGGAGAAGTTTTGTGACCTGTGGGCACCATCAGCCTCCAGTCACTCATGTTTCACACTGTGGCTGCTTTTATCAAGCACTTAACAAACACTTAACACTTAATAAAGCCAGTTTTATTTGTTACTGTGTACCGCCCTCCTGGTCCGTATTCTGAATTTCTATCTGAATTCTCAGAATTTTTATCAAGTTTAGTCCTTAAAACAGATAAAGTAATTATTGTAGGTGACTTTAATATTCATGTGGATGTTGATAGTGACAGCCTTAATAATGCATTTATCTCAATATTAGATTCAATTGGGTTCAGTCAGAATGTACATGAACCAACTCACTGTTTAAACCACACTCTGGACCTTGTTCTGGGATATGGTGTTGAAATTGAAAGTTTATCAGTGTGTCCACATAATCCTCTTTTATCAGACCATTTTTTAATAACTTTTGAAGTCCTGTTACTGGACTACAAGCCAGTAGGCAAAATATCCTACGCTCGATGTTTATCTGAAAGTGCTGTGACTAAATTTAAGGAAGTGATTCCATCAGCACTTAATTCAATACCAGGACTCAATATCAATATAATGGAGGACTTTAGTCCCTCCCAAATGAATCATCTTGTTGATAGCGCTGCAGCCTCACTGCCAATAACACTCGACTCTGTCGCTCCTCCAAAGAAGATCATAAAACAGAAAAAGAAAGCTCCATGGCTTAATTTACAAACTAAAACAAAAATCGAGAAATCTTGAAAGTAAATGGCGTTCCACTAAATTGGAAGAATCTCGTTTAGTCTGGTTAGATCATCTTAAAACGTATAAGAAGGCTCTCCGTAATGCCAGAGCAGCTTATTACTCTTCCTTAATAGAAGAAAATAAGAACAACCCCAGGTTTCTTTTCAGCACTGTAGCCAGGCTGACAGAGAGCCACAGCTCTACAGAGCCTTCTGTTCCTATATCTCTCAGTAGTGACGACTTCATGAGCTTCTTTAACGATAAAATTATAATTATTAGAGACAAAATTAATCTCCTCCTGACCTCAATTGATAATGACTTAACTTCAACTGCCGGAATTTTAAAAACATCTGTAACTCCTGAAATATATCTAGACTGTTTTACTCCAATCAACCTTAACCAACTAACTTCAACAATCTCATCGTCTAAGCCATCAACCTGTCTTTTAGACCCGATTCCAACTAAACTGTTTAAAGAAGTTTTACCCTTAATTAACACCTCGTTATTAAATATGATCAACCTGTCTCTATTATCTGGCTACGTACCACAATCCTTTAAAGTAGCTGTAATAAAACCACTTCTTAAAAAGCCTAGTCTTGATCCAGAGGTTTTAGCCAACTATAGGCCGATATCTAACCTTCCCTTTCTCGCTAAAATCCTTGAGAAAGCAATTGCAAAACAGTTATGTGATTTTTTTATATAATAATAGTTTATTTGAGGTTTTTCAATCTGGATTTAGAGTTCATCATAGCACAGAGACGGCACTGGTGAAAGTTACCAATGACCTTCTATTGGCATCAGACAAAGGACTCGTCTCTGTTCTTGTCTTGTTAGACCTCAGTGCTGCTTTCGACACTGTTGATCATGACATTCTACGACAGAGACTGGAACATTGTGTTGGCATAAAAGGAACCGCACTAAGCTGGTTCAAGTCCTATTTATCTGAGCGATCTCAATTTGTACTTGTTAACGATAAATCCTCCATGACAGCCAAAGTCAGTCTTGGAGTTCCGCAGGGTTCTGTACTTGGACCGATTCTATTCACCTTATAAATGCTTCCTTTGGGCAATATTATAAGGAACCACTCTATAAACTTTCATTGTTATGCGGATGATACCCAATTATATCAATTAAACCAGATGAAACCAATCAATTGGCTAAACTTCAAGCATGCCTTAAGGACATAAAAACTTGGATGTCTAGCAACTTTTTGATGTTAAACACAGACAAAACTGAAGTTATTATACATGGCCCTAAACTCTGGATTAGCCCCTAGTTATGCTGCTATAGGCTTAGACTGCCGGGGGACACCTCCCTGCTCTCTTCCTTCTCTTCCTCTCTCCTCCCTCTCTTCTTCTCCCTCTCCATCTGTATGCATTTATGTAAATGTATGTTAGTAACTCATCATCCGGGGCATCATCCCCGGAGTGTCTGTCTCTCATGTGGCAGGTTGCCACTGATAAAGTTTACGTCAGGATCATGAATCGTGGCTGCGCCTGCTGCCCTGGTCCTGCTGGACACCGGGAAGCCTTTTTGACATTTTCCTGGATTCATCCATACTTTCTTTTTTTTTTCAACACAACACAATTTCTGTCAAATGTTGTATTTGTACTATGTTGTTTATCCTGTACACACGACATCTATTGCACGTCTGTCTGTCCTGGGAGAGGGATCCCTCCTCAGTTGCTCTCCCTGAGGTTTCTTCCATTTTTCCCCCTTTAATTTTGGGGTTTCTTTTAGGAAGTTTTTCCTTGTGCGATGCGAGGGTCTAAGGACAGAGGGTGTCGTAACCTGTACAGTCTGTAAAGCACACTGAGACAAATGTATAATTTGTGATATTGGGCTATACAAATACATTTGATTTGATTTGATTTAACAGCAACTAGCAGCTTTTGTGTGAAGGGTTACAAGCATCAATTTATTTCTCTACAATTTGTGTGTATTTCAAATAAATGTAATGTGAATAGCTATATGATTAGCAGGCAAAACACTCCTGGGTTCTTTCTATAGCTACTCCAAGGCATGCTGGGAAGTGTTTCTGTCCTACTAATGAACCAAAGGAATACGCCCAGAAAAGGAGGACAAATGACTGAGTGAATAATGTGAGTGGGATGTGAATTAGATGAAGTAATCCTCCATTTCTGTCTTTTCCCTTTTCTTTCTTGCCTGTTCAGAGTAAGACAGGAGCGCTGGAGGGTCCTGAGGTGGACGGCTTTGTCAAAGACATGATGGGGCTGGTCAGGGTACGACACTATGATGCTGTTTTTTGAGAACATGCTTTCTGACAGAGCGTTGTTTACCAAAAATGTACGATTACTGTAATTTACAGGTATATATATCACATATTGCTGATAATATTCCTTCTCCATGTCCTGTACACGTAGGGCTTGGTATTGAACCCCCAATACCTTTTAGGTACCTGCCAAAATCTCTAACAATAGAAATTACTGAGAATTAATTATTTCAGTTAAATGCACAAATATCATATCATATCAACTTGTCGACCTTGAAGATTCACTACTTTCTATGAAATATAATTATAAGAATAAAATGAATTTTTAATTGATGGTAATATTAAGCAATTTTGGGATGCTACTCTGGACTCTGTAATATTAAAATGGACATTTCTTTTGACAATTTATATACACAAACTAGGGCTGCACGATATGAGGAAAATATGGAATATGAGATAAAACAATATTATTTGTGATATATAAACAGATATTAAAGTGTACTCAGTTGGACCTTTCCAACATTATTTTATTGAACTGAACACAAAAAGGCACCAATAAAAAAAAGAATTAGTTACATTTTAAAGTCAGTGCAATCTCGCAGTGTAGCCCTAACACAAACCTTTAGTCTGTTAATGAAGAATATTAATCAAATACAAAAATTGTTGTTACTTGCAGCCCGACAACTCTCTATAAAACCGCAAGTTTTTTGACTGGAAAATTCAGAATTATTAACGCTTGAAGATCTGCTGAGCACTTAATGTGACACCACTCTGGCATAGTGTTGTTTACGGACTATAAGTATAATGTCTTTCCACTCTCCCTCTCTCTTCTGTCTGTCCTCTCCAGCCCAATCTCACAGGTCCTGAGCTGGACAAACTGCGAGGCGTCCTGCTGCGTCACTGTGACGTCAACAAGGACGGAAAGATCCAGAGAAATGAGCTGGCTCTGTGTCTGGGAGTCAAACCTAAACTTAGTTAGAGAGCTGTATTATGAGATGGTATCATGAAACAAGCACTCTGTATTCGTTGTATAGTCAACAATGGTAGAATGTGGTGTTTTGATACAGATCAGTCTAATTACTCGGATATTTAAGGTCAATATTTATACAGTTATTTGATCCTGGAAGTGATAGAAACAATTTGATATCGTGTGATGAAAAATAAAATCAAAGTCTGCAGATCTTCTATAACTTGAAATCTTTTCTCGTGCATGAAGAAAAGCAAGAGATGTGAATGTTTTTTGGATAATAAGAATGTGCTGTGAGATTTGTGGCATATTAATCAGTTGGTCGGTGCTGGAGTTGTTTGGCCATTTGCATGTTTCTCTGTCAAAGAAGGCTTAAGTATAGTATGTTGTTGTAATTGTAATATCACGCGCTGCAGAGGAAATAAATAGATGAAGTGATGCATATTGTTTTCTTTTTTCCCTACTGTAATGTAACAGCTCTTTTAAATAAATATAAATTAAACTCTTAAACTTAGTCAAAATGTAAACAAAAAATAATTAAATTAGGTTTTCTTTACTTACTGAGGGAGGTAACGTTTTGATCTGATAATGTAATATAGCATTAGTGTTAATCCTAAAACCATCATTTTATATAGCAAATCAGAATTGTATCATTAAAACATCTTTAAAAGAAACCTTAGTTATGTTTACAAGTGTTGACAAGCTGTTACAATATTATATATTATATATAAGGCAGAAATGCTGTAAGAATTAGAAATAATTATGTAAATGATTCAAAATTTAAAGCTTTTTCTAAAAGCATTCAAAACACTATACTGATGGTGGTCCAATATGAGGAATGAATTACAATAGAATAGTTTCTTGAATTTCACATTCTCCATGCAATGACACTTTTTTTAAATAACACATTATTGCAGAAAAATATTTGGTGACATTGAAGAGCCACCAGAAGTGAGGGAAAGCGTTCTTTGTATGAAGAACTACAGCATAAAATAATATGACCATATATGAATCACGAAACAAAACTAACATCTCGTAAAGAACAACAAAGCCCCTGGTCATGTAAACTTGATATTCTTTGTGTAAATCAATATAGCTGTAGAGGTTAACTGAGGCCTTAACATCTGAACTGTTTCATCTCCAGACACAATGTAACTTCTCCTGTGAGATGCACCGAGCCGACAGGTCGAGTCTTTGTTTGTTAAATCTAAGCCAGAGATTGAAAACCAGCATGGTTAAGTAGATGGAAACCCCCCCCGGCCACTAAAAGGGAGCTAATGGTGCGGACCTAAAAGCTTCACTCTGCCTCAGACCGCCTGATTGCCTTTCAAGTCCCCACAAAGCTGTAGTGTTTGGTTTGATCTAGTCTCCATCTTTGTCTGTGTGTGTTTTCATTAAACAGAGAGACACAACGACAAACATTAAACGACAAACAAAAAGAGACTTTAGATAGTGTGTTTTTGTACAGTAAATAGATACACTTATGTAAGTGTTTGCGTGTGTGTATTGTGCTTTACAGTGAAGGGCTTACGATTGTGTGTATTTGTGTGGGCAGAGCAGCTGCTGCACAGCTGCCGAAAAACAAACAGCTTCCCATTTAGGCTGAAAGCTTTACTCACCCTCTTTTCACAGGCCTCATTAACGGTGGATGTTTATCGGGTTTTGTGGTGGAGTAGCAGGGAATTACAATAAAACACTATCAGATGATTCTCATCCTGAAAGTAGAGTTGAAGCAAAGTTAAAGCCCTCTAATGTATGCAGAATTAATAACATATTCTCTTTCAATTGCAAAATAATACTTAAATTATCTCGGTAGAAAAGTAGAAGCAAGATGAGATTAGCTGCTTTCTCTGATTTCTCTGAATTAAGCTCCATTGTGGATAGATAACAGTGCTTCAGACTGATTCTGGAATTTCCTTCTATACTTTTTGTATACCTTGTTATAGTTTTTTGGTTTTCTCAACCTACCAAGAAACATATCTACGCCTCAGGGCTTGAGACTAACGGCGTCCCGGGGACGGCAGAAAATGTGTTTGGGACGGACAGAGATCTTGACAGACGACAGGCGGTTTTGCCGATATAACCAGCACTGCTGAGTATAGCAAATGACACGCTGACTAATGTTAAACCGGAGCGTGTCATCTCTGTAACTATAGTTACTATCAGCGCGAGACCTACTACTAAAAATATGAAGATTCTAAAAGTTTCCCGAGGTACGTTCAGGCAGTACCAGTCCATCTATCCCCTCAGTCACAAGCAAAGGTCTGAGGTAAGGACACATTTAAATGGAGAACTGTAGCCAAGGTGGCAAAGTTCTTCAATGTGTTTAGTTAGCAGAGCTAACGGCTGACGTGACAGAGCTAAACATGGAGGACAATGAAGCGTTAACAGTGAACTACAGTTTCGACCAAGTGTCCATAAAGCCTTTTGTGTCCGACTGAATGCTGGTGCCGAGGAGCTCCTCAACATTTCTGTCAGAGAGCCCTGAAAGCCAACTTCTCCTTTGTGCACTTACAACACATACGGCGATAAAAGCACAGCCAAAATGGAGCTTAGTTCAACAGAAATGATAAATTAATAGAATCAGAGAAAGCAGCTAATCTCATCTTGCTTCTACTTTTCTACTGAGATAATTTAAATGAGTATTATTTTGCAATTGAAAGAGAATATGTTATTGATTCTGCGTACATTAGAGTGCTTTAACTTTGCTTCAACTCTACTCTGATGATTAAGCAACATTCAGTGTCCGGCCGATCTGCTCCCACAAATAAACTTTTCTGTCTGTTGTGATACAGACGCGATAAAAACGAGGGTGACGAGTCCAGCCCCATCTAATATATAATTGGTTCCCTGAAAAGGAGTGACAGGGACGACACCAGTGACTTTATGAACAGTTCAGAGCTATATGGAGAAGTATTAAGTATATTTCTTAAACATTTTAATGGTGTTTTTATTATGCTTCAGCATTGTTGCAGCATTGCAGCTAACAACTAACAAGTATAGATGATAATAAAGTTAAAGACCAACATTCTGACTTCAGGACCGTTTAAATTGTTTTTCGGGACGGTTCCAGGATGATGGTGAAAAAGGTCTGGAGCCCTGCTAAGCATGTTGTTCCATTCATTCAGTGATGTGGGCCTTATTGAACTGTTGCCTCACAGTCAAAGCGCCCTGGACCAGCATTGCTCTGAGCTCCTAAACAGGTTATCAGGTAGTTATTTAGTGGTGTTCAATTGCTGTCACATTAACAAGTGCTTCACCTGGGGCGTTGTAGCTCTAGTGCGTGATCTGTTGTAGATGAAGCCAGGAACACGACACAAATGATGCAAAACCAAGAAAAATGAAGGGGGAAGATACGGTCAAACACAAAGGGCATGTTACGTTTAACCTTTTGTAAGGGACTAAATGCACATCATATGTGCAACCTAGGGTTGGGCGATATGACAGTATACATCGTGCAACAGTAGAAATGTGTCCAGCGTTAGAGATTTGGTGATACTGTTTCCACCACGGTAGCGGTATCGCTGATGGCAGGAGGGCTTCTATTTTTGCACCTGTTAACCTTAAAACCTGTAACACTTAAAAGTATTGTTCTCAGGGACCTTAAAGCTTCCGTCTTGAATTGTTTTTTGTTTTACTGGTTTGAGTCTTTTGTTTTTAAAGGGCCTACGAAATGATAAACATGAATTTCTACTGATGATAGTAAATGCTATTTGTGGTGTAAAATGATGTGTTATTTATGACACAATGATCGCAGTATTTAATAGATCATGATTTAGTATGTCAACCACCGATGTTTACATTGCCGCTACCGGAAACACCCGACGCCGTGTTCTGACGTCACAAGTAGAAAACAGTCCACCAGTATACACAGGCAGCACTCTATGTCGGACTCTGGCTCGGATAATTCGACAGAATAGAGTGACAGTGAGTTGTCACTCGTTGCACCTTCAAGAAGAGGAGTTTATTGAAGAAGATGCCGATGTCGTGGATTTAGATCATGCGGGCGAGTTTAACCTGATGGAAACAGAGCAGCTCGAGACACAGTGTTCAAGATAGAGACACAGACGGGAGCGAACATGCGGATGATGGTGACGGTGATTCTGGATTTGGTGGAGATCATTTGACGATAGTTCATAGAACTTCTCAATATATAGTAAATACATCATAATAAAACGTAACATTATCCTCGATCGTAAATAGATCGCAAGCTATCGATAGCTTGCTAGCGAGTCGATAGCTTGGTTTCCTTGAATTGTTATGAACCCGACAATTATTTATCAATTATTTCTCTACTTGGACACATCGACATCTGTAAAGCTTGATAACTTGATTCTTTCTCGAAGTTTCTGCGGTTGAGGTTCTATCGTTGTGTCTGATGTCAAACGTCATATATTACGAGGCTGTATGTAAAGCATTAGCTATTAGCTAACAAACAGACCGGAGGACAGCGCTGTTTTATAAAGTATAGTCTGTATACTGAGGTGAGACGGTCTATATATATATATATATATATATATAACGCCCCTCAGTTGAAGCCACGGCCACCATGCCAGATGCAAAAGTTGTATTCAGGGATCTGAAATAGAAAAAAGATTTGAAACTGTAAAAATCTAAAATGAATCTGAAAACATAAAATCTGCAAATGTAAAAATAAAAAACCTCAAATATGAAAATATATATGAAAGTGAGAAATTAAAATAAATAATGTATTCCAATGAATCACAGAATTGAATCAAAATAATATTCAACCATTAAAAAAAATTGCATACACTTGTTTTTTATTTGAATATACTACTCACATATACCGTGATTTTGGCCATATCGCCCACCCATAGTGCAATCATATATTTTGTTCTCACTTTGTGGTTTGAATTAGCAATGTAACAATGTTTTATGAATTAGCTTACATCAAAATTCATAGCTGCAATAAAATACTCTTGGTCCTAAATGGTGTTTTTTTACATTTAGGACGGCTTAACATCAGCGAGACCCTAAGAAACTTGTCTCAACATGCATACAGTGGCTCACTTGTCGAACTTGTCTAGTTGTCCGTAAGACTGGGCCTTCACTGTATTAAGTTATTTTGTGTTTTATTTTTATTTTATTTTGTTATTTTTATTTTTCTGTGTCTGTGTGTGTTTGTTTGTGTGTCTGTGTTAGAGTGTCTGTCTGTGTCTTTCTGTGTGTGTGCGAGTGCGTGTGCGTGTGCGTGTGTGTGTGTGTGTGTGTGTGTCAGTCTGTGTATGTGTCTTTCTGTGTCTGTGTGTGTTTCTTTGTTTGTGTGTGTCAGTCTGTGTGTCTGTGTTAGTGTGTCTGTCTGTGTCAGTGTGTGTCTCTCTGTGTCAGTTTGTCTCTCTCTGTGTGTCTCTCTGTGTCTGTGTGTGTAAGGGAAAAGTAATTTGCTTTGTGGCAAGAAACTGCTTACGTCAAAGCACATTCAGTCTGTTCTGTCTTTTCCAGTCGTTGAGAGATTTTGCCTGATGCGAAAGTTGTATACAAGGATGCAACGGAGACAGAAGTTAATACAAAAATATTCAGAGACCTCATTGGACAAGGCAACGTGGTGCTGACAGTTTTCTCAGGTGATTGTAAGATAAAAAAAAAGACCAGTATAATCAAACACCTCACTGAGCAGAATAAAATTATCAATATCTTTTCTTTTTATTTAGAGTTCTCCGGATGGTCCTTTTTCCTCTGCTTCTGATAAGTCCGATTCAAGCTTCAGCTCAAGTGCATCAACTGCGAATGTCGATGAGGTTCCGAGCAAGAGACAAAGAATCGAGGATACACTTGATGCAGTGTCTGCTAAACAGGTCCAGTGTTTCCCCTACCATTGTTTTGGCATACAAATTTCAAATTTCAAAATAATATTTGTTTTATTCACAACTCACTTTTCACATTCACAGGTTGCTCTTTTATTAAATAAACTAAACGCTTATGCTATTGATCTAATTTATGTGCACGTTTCAGTTTGTACTGTCTACTTTCACATTCTCTCCGTCGGCTCCGTTTTGCGAAGGGCGGGGCTTCGCAGCTGGCGCACACACCTACAGAGCGGAAGAAAGGAGAGGGGAGAACTAAATAGACGGAATCGGAGTTTCGGGCTTCCGGTGGAATCGCAATGCATGCTGGGGTGGCAAGCCTAGAAAAGTGAGCACCAACTCTACAAGGGCCACCATATTGGATTTCTTCTCTACGTGTTTACATTGTATTTAGCTTATTCTTCAAGCGTATTTACATTGTATTTGGCTGGTTTGTAGTGTGTAATCATCGCTCTTCTAGTTATGGGTGAAAGGATGTTCAAACAGTGGGAAAAAGCTAAATAAATGGGCAGAATCTCATTGTGAGCTTCTCGATTGCAAAAATTGCAACTGCAAGCCACCGTTCAAACTATTACCATTTCCAACTGCACTAAAGAACAAAGACAGAAGGCTAGCATGAACCAAAGATGTAAAGAGACAGGATTACAATGAGAAGTCTTGGGAGCCCAAGAAATCTTCATTTCATGCAAGGAAAACCAACAAATGAATTCCCTGATCCTGAACTCGACCTGGGGTATGTAGTCTATACTTGATTTATATATTGACAAATGTACTTTCTATATATTGAGTTTTATAATAATTAACAAACACAAGCTAGGTATATATTTATAATAGCTTACCCTGCAACACAACTGCAATAAGCACTTATGATATCTCCAGTTTTCTTGACTGCGCAGATCCATGCTGAATGTGGCGTATGGGAAGTTTTCATTGAATGAGTACATTTTGCTTTCAAAAAGCAATACTCAGAATCTGCGAGAGGATTGAAAGATATGTTTCAAACAGTCTAAATGCTTTGCCTTCTTTGTATTCGTTCAAAGTTGGTTTATGAAACTCGACATGGTTCCCTGGGTGGTCAGACATTAAAAATAATGTTATATCGGCGGCCAAGAAGTCATGCTGTTGTTTTCTTTGACCCAGCCATCCTGCAATGTCAAGGGATCAGGCACTGAAACGCCACTCGGCATAACCAAAAGCTTAGTCTTTTCTTTTTCTGTGATTGAAAGTCTTTCGTTAGCTCTTGGTTGCTCCTCAATGCCCATCTCTGATGCAGCAAACACCCTGGCAATAAGCTCCAGCTTTGTTCCTGAAACCTTTAAATTCCGCTTGCGGCGAAATACTTTCAAAGCTTTGACTTTCCACATCTGAACCTCACCAAAGAACAAAACTCGAGCTTATTGCCAGGGTGTTTGCTGCATTAGAGATGGGCATTGAGGAGCAACCATCCCCCGTTGCGCGGTGAGCGGTAAAGCAGTAAACCTAGGGGAAACACTGAGGTCATAACAAAGCTTGTTTCTCAGTAGTCTCTTAACACTTTCTCTAGAAAGGCTGTTTATCATTATGTTTTGCGTTATCATGTTTTATTTATTAGTTGATTGAAGCTGTGCTGAGGCAAGTCTGGTGGGGAAGAAGTAAACATGAATACCAAACAATAGAAACATTAAAAGATGCCACAAGAAGACAAATGGTTAACATACTGGTAGCTCGCAAGATTGAAAATCATGAGTGTGGTTTTTTTATATTGTTTCATTTGTGCCAAATAACTGCATGCCCATTGTGCAAATTTTGATTAGGAATTTAATATCTCCTCTCGGGCACATCCCCACTAAAGCTATAAGAGAAGAGTATGCTCTTGGGATAGTCACGCCGTTCCGTTCCCTCAAGGATCCATATACCAAGAAAGGCTATGTAATATTCCTTATTATTGTTTGCATGAAAGTTGCATATCAAACGTGCATATTATGACACAACGGTGTTTGTATGACATTGACATTTGAGTTCTTTAAAGTATGACCAAAATATATATATATTTTTTATTTCAGGAACACGTCCATGATGCTGCAAGCAGCACAGGATACATTTCTTGGCGTCTATAAGCAATTCAACAAAAGATTTGTCGAGGATCTGCACCATCACCAAATAGCCCTATGGACACTTCTCCCAAATGTCCAACGAGCTATTCATGTAGAAAGACAGCTGGATCGGGATGTTTGCCAAGAGGACATGTCTTTGCTCAACAGACAATTCCCTGATTTTTCAGAAAATGAGAGAAACCTTTCAGCACCGTCAGAAGCTTGTTAATGACCCAAGCAGAGGTGTTGATGTCCTCTCCACCTTCCCAAGATTCCTGGATGACAAAGGATTGGTAAGTTTGGAATTAAATGTTTACAATGGTTTGACACATTTCCTGTAGTAATAACGGTAATATCTTCTTTCGTAAAGGTGGATCAAGACTTCACCCTCTATTAGATCATGAAACATCCTCCAGGCTCCTTCAGAAATGGGATGTGTTCTTCAGTCCAAATGTCATTAAAGAGGCAAAGCGGCTTACTTCAACACGCAGAGTTTCGTCGCTTGTTGCAGAGTCCCACAGGAAGTGAGCTTGATGAGACGACAAGTGAGTTGTATTTGTTTAGCTTGTTTAAAGAAGTTGCCATATCTCCAAAAATACTTTTAGTCTTTCATAAGGTAATTATATTATTAAGGTGATTATAATTGTCACGTCACCTTCTTAGCCACATGTGTAAAAGAGGGTTGTTAAAAAGTGAATGAAATTGAAATGAAGTCTTCACAAGCATTCCCATCTTGCACTAGCCTTTAAGAAGATGTTTGAGTAACTGATCACTTCTATAATGTAGTTTTCTCTGTGGCTGCACATTATTCTTGTGTGTAATGTTAGGTTTCTTCATCTCAACCCTAGTCATGCTGCAGTTTGGAGGAGCATCTCCGCAACCAGCAGGGTCGGCAGCCATACCTCCTCGCTGTTGGGCGTCAGAAGAGCAAGATTGACAGCTTCTACATCACCATGGATAAGCATCTCATCCCACGGCAGGCAAACCGCTCCCTACCTTGGGGCTTTCGACAAACTTTCCAAAACCCATTTTGTGTTTAATTTGTCGTACGATGCTGCGTTACTGAATTTTTACCCATTCTTGCAGACAACAGTGTATAACATTGATGTGGGGAAAATAAAGGAGTCACCCAGAGTCAGAGACTGCTTGAAGACTGCTTGACCAGCTAGTACCGGTCTCACTCTCTGAGTAAGAGGCTAAAACAATACTGACCGGTTTCGTGTCAGAATTTGTATCCCAGCAGCCAGAAGTGGATGGTGTTATACTGGAACCGTTGATAAATGATATAGAATTACTGGAAACCCAAGGCCTTAGTCTTAGTAATGTTTGATTGAGAGGAATGATTCTCAAACGGTATACATTGAGGAAGATCCCAAAGTGATCCTTCGTGGAAAAAATATGTTTGATATGCATTACAAATGTCTCCAAGACAACCCAAAATTGAAGTCCTTGTATGGTTTGAAAAAGACTTCTACACTTAACTCATTGAAGTATTTCCATGTTTGAAATAATTACTCATTTGATATAATGACCTTCTTGAGGGTGTGACTCAGTGTGAGATCAAATTGCTTTTTGAATATCTCACAAAAGTCTTAATATCACAACAGAACTTGCTTTCCAGGATTTATGGTTTTGACTGCAGATTTTTAGAACAAAAGAAACGTCCCACAAGATAAATTTGGACAGTGCTGGCAATGGCATTGGTTTGAATTCTATTCAGACATTGTGTCTGGTGAAAAACATCCCACTGTTGTTGGTGACATTATTCCTGCAGGAAACGAAAACTGGAATGTGTTACTGTTGTTACTTAAAATAATGAACATGGTTGTGTCACTTTTTCTCACTCTAGGTACGACAATATATTTAAAGCATTTGATTGTTGACCACCACAAACTATTTAAGAACTTGTATCCACATAGAAACTTGCTACCGAAGCATCATTTTATGACCCACTGTATATGTGGTCTATGAGGTGTGAAGCCAAAGACAAGATGTTTAAAGATTATTTCAAAAACATAACAAAATCACTTGCTAAAAAGCATCAGATGGCTATTGCTTATCACTGGGAAACCTTCACCCTCAAATAAAAAGAGTATGGTCCAATTAAGACTTATTCCTTCAGAGATGTGAAAGTGGTCAACAATGAAATGCTTGAAATGATTTTGTCAAAAGATGTTTTCTCAACTAGTTGGGTTAAAGTTGATGGTGTAGAATATACATGTGGACTTGTTTGTCTTTTGTCAAATATGTGATATACTTTTGGTTGAAGGTAACACATTTTGTTTATTAACAAACGAGCTATTCATCGAGAATTCTTTTGATGACCATCATCGTGCATTTCGAGTGTTCAAAGTGAGGAAAGGTTCATAATAAAAATGTCTGAGCTTAAATTCCATAAGCCATTTGATATTCAAAGCTCATACAATGTTTCAGATGAAAGTTTATACATTATACCATGAAAATGGCTTTGTTTATTGGAATCAATGAATATATTATTTAATAACATTAATTAGTGTTACTTTAACTCTGTTTTGTGAGTTAAAGAAGGAACTCTGGCACAGTGTTATGAAAGTGTTCATTTAACTCTGAAAAGTGTGGACCTATATAAACCCTGAAAAAGTGTTGAAATCAACTGGGAGTTAATTCAACACTGGACTTTTTGCAAGGTCCAGGGTGTGGTTTAAACGGTGAGTTGGTTTATGTACATCCTGACTGAACCCAATTGAATCTAATGAGATAAAGCCGTTATTAAGGCTGTCATGATCGATATCCACATGAATATTAAAGTCACCTACGATAATTACTTTATCTGTTTTAAGGACTAAATTCTGAGAATTCAGATATAAATTCAGAACAGTATAACAAATAAAATTGGCTTTAATATTCCGCCAGCTGTGTGATGCCATTGTGGATGCCGGTTTACCATGGAAGAGGTTTGCTGGAATAACAACCGACAGAGCGCCATCAATGACAGGGAGGAGAAATGGACTGGTGGCACTTGTTCAAAGAAAACTGGGAGATGAGGGTGTGGAGGAGGCCATTGCTCTGCACTGCATTATTCATCAGCAGGCCCTTTGCAGCAAATGCCTGAAGTTTGACAATGTGATGTCTGTTGTTGTGAAGTGCATCAACCACATCAGATCCAGGGGCTTAAAGCACCGGCAGTACCGCGCCTTTTTGGAGGAAATAGAGTCAGCATATGAGGATGTGCTCTACTTCACCGAGGTACGTTGGCTCAGCAGGGGAAACGTCTTGAAGAGGTTCTTTGAGTTGAGAGCAGAAGTGAAAGCCTTCATGGAGAAGGATGGGATGGCTGTTCCTGTGCTAAGTGATCCCAAATGGCTCATGGACTTAGCTTTTCTTGTTGACATCACACAGGAGCTGAATGTACTGAACAAGAAATTACAAGGCCAGGGGCAGCTTGTCAGTGCTGCCTATGACAACGTCAGAGCATTCTCCACAAAACTTGTGTTATGGAAAGCCCAGCTCTCTCAGACAAACCTCTGCCATTTCCCAGCATGCAAGGCACTCATGGATGTGGGCACACCATTCAGTGGTGAGAAGTATGCTGATGCCATTGTAAAGCTACAGGAGGAATTTGATCACAGGTTTGCAGACTTCAAGACACACAGAGCCAATTTTCAAATGTTTGCTGACCCCTTCTCCTTCGATGTGCAAGATGCCCCTCCTGTGCTTCAAATGGAGCTCATTGACCTGCAGTGCAATTCTGAACGCAAAGCCAAGTTCAGGGAGGTGAGTGGAAAAGCAGACAAGCTTGGACAATTTTTGAGAGAATTGCCCCCCACCTTCCCTGAGCTTTCCAGGATGTTCAAGCGGACCATGTGCCTTTTTGGGAGCACATATCTGTGTGAAAAGCTCTTCTCCACCATGAACTTTAATAAGTCAAAGTACAGGTCCAAACTTACTGATGAACATCTTCAAGCCATACTGAGGGTCTCAATTGCTTCCTCCCTCAAGCCAAATGTGGCTCTGCTGTGTAAGAGGAAGCGCTGCCAGGTCTCTGGCACCAAGGAGTAGGTTAGAGAAGCATATGTTCTGAAGAACCGTTCGTGTTCTGAACTGTTATTATTAAAGATTGAGAAGATTGGATCAGTTGTACTTTTTTTTGGCATAATAGAAACCCTTTTTTTGTGGAATATTTGATGTGGCCCAGCCACACCCAGAATCTACCTCCAGCGGCCCCCAGGTAAATTGAGTTTGAGACCCCTGATCTAGACTGACATATTTCTTGACGTCTCAGCCAAGTTTCAGTGAGACAAAATAAATAAATCTTATCTGATATTAAATCATTTACTAGTCCAGCTTTAGATGACAAAGATCTGATGTTTAAGAGCCCACATTTAATTGTTCTACTTAGTTGCACTTTAGCAGTGGTGGTGTTAATTTCTATTAGGTTTTTTTGTATAACTCTCCCTCTGTTTAACATTGATTTGATTTCAGTGGTCGTGGGGCAGACACAGTCATTATGGGGATTTGAGTGGGCGACTGCCCGGAAGGAAGCACAGAAGTGTGTAAAACTGCAGCTCTGCCTTCTGGTCTCAACTCCGGGTTGTCATGGATTAGGTCCACTAATAAACTTTGTAATATTAGTAGATATGAGATCCACTCCATCCTACGATGGATGCCGTCACTGCTAATCAGACCAGGAGTTTCCCAAAAGTCAGCCAAGTCTCTGGCTCAACAGGGCAGAAAAGGAAGAGAGAGATGCCATCGCTAGCTGCCAAGCTACAGTAGCTAACGTTAGCAGAGCCGAAAGGAGTGTAAACAATTGAGGATTAAGCGAGAGTCGCTAAGAGAAGAAGGATGAGAGAGTTGTAAGTGCTTAAAGCATTTAGCAGCGATATTACAGGGGAAAGTCACAGATCAGTGCCTCACACAGCAGTAGTTGGGGAGGTTTAAAGGCTTCCCAATCAAAATACAGAAAAATAATACGGTTTATTTGAGATCTATATGAAAGGAAACTCCTTTGCTATCAGTTCGAATAGATTTGACACTTTATCACATCCTGTAAATGAGTATTTCATACATTTATTGGTGAAGAGGAAACACAAAACTGTTGCATCTCCAGGGTTCGATTGGTGGCGTGCTTCTTTGCTTGGGCGAACGTGTTCAGCTGTAACTGTCCAATGAGCAACGCGCAACGGCTGATTTTAACTGACCAATGAGCGACGAGATGAGGCTATATAAGCCGCCGGTTTGAGGCCGTTGGTCATTAAGCACGAGGAAAAGAGACAGGTAGGCAGCACAAGCAAGGAGCAGCGAGGAGCAGCGCTAGCTAGCTAGCTAGCAAGGAGCAGCGCTAGCTAGCAAGGAGCAGCTCTAGCTAGCTAGGAGCAGCGCTAACAGCTAACTCGGAGCAGCAAGCAGAAAGCACAAAGCACCAGGGCGGCCAGACACCACACACCAGGGCAGGCCAAATGAGTCTTGGCGACCGCAATTGCCCGATCGCCGGCGGCCAATAAAACCCCAGGGGGCCTAATAAGCCGGTGCGAGCGGCGGTCAAATGAGCCAAGGCGGCCCTATACATGGGAGGTCATGGGGAGGGGCGAAATGATTTGGGAGGGGGGCCAATTGTGCCCTAAAAATTGATTTAAAAAAAAAAAAGTAATGATAAAAAAAAAAAAAAAAAATTAACATATGTATATACATACATATATGTATGTATATATACGTATATATATATATGTATATATATATATATATATATATATATATATATATATATATATATATATATATGTATATATATATATATATATATATATATATATATATACTATATATATATACGTTATATATATATATATATATATATATATATATATATATAGATATATGTATAGCTATATCTATGTATATATATATAAATACATGTATATATATATATATATACGTATATGTATGTATATAAACATACATATACATATATATGTGTTTATGTATGTGTATATATGTATATATTTATATGTGTTTATACATATATATATATATATATATATATATATATACGTATATATATTTATGTATATATACATATATATATGTATCTGTAAATATATATATATATATATATATATATATATATATATATATATACCGCAGGGACCATGTCTTTTCTAAAAATAACACTTGTCACCATGGAGCTTTGTCTAAAATTTGTATTTAATTGTTTTGCTGTTTTTTTTCAAAAATTAATAACACTTGAATTATTCTTTATTTTAAAATGAAAATATTGAATATAGCATTTAAAAAACAAAAATGTTTTATGTATATATGAACTATAACCCTGTAAACTAAATCTCCATTTCCCTTTTCGCTGAGACAAGCTAGCGGGAGCAGCTACGATGGGGCGCTAGGTGCGTTGTTTACGCTAAACATGGCAGAAAAGCGAAAGAAAACGAACTATTTTCACAATGATTGGGAGGTAGAATTATTTTTTACAACAGTGAAGGAAAAGTGTGTATGTCTCATTTGCGTGGCGACGGCAAAGCGGCACATTGTGGAGACACTTCGGTACGTGTCACAGAAGCTACCATGCTAACTACATGCTAACTACACACCTGCAGCACTGCGGGCAGAACAAGCCGGGAGTTAAAGGCAGCTTTGGGCAGCAGCATCTCTTTTCACGAGGCCGGTGAACAAGTCACAGAAAGCAACGGAAGCTTAATTTAGAGCTGCACATTTTTAATACGTATTTTTTAAATAAAGTACAAGAAAGCCTTTTCGGACGGAGAGGTCTGGAAAGGTGCAATGATGGTTATTGCAAACACTGTTCTAAGATGAGAAGAAAGGTTCCGATGTCATCTCCACTCTCTCCAATGTTACAAAGTTAGTGTTTGTACAAACAGAATATGATTTGAAGATGTGACAGTTAATGATTTCCTAAATCTTTTTACAGAAGTCATGCTTTGTATTAAAATATAACTGGTGTAATTTTGAACAAAATGCTACAAATGTTCTCATTCATACAAAACTGTCAATAAAGATATTTACAAAAATATCAGAGATGTGATAACTCTGACTTTCAAATGTTGAAATAGATTAAGAACTTAAATAAATAATGTTGCATGTTTAAAGATATCTGTTTCCTACCATGGTAAATCATTGTTAATAATCATTGTGAGGAATAATTAACATTAACATGTGATCAGACAGTCTCTTCACGTATATGAATATGTATTATCATTATTAATGATAATATTATCATTAAAGGTGAACCGTGCAACTATGTTATTCAGGAAGTTTGTATCAAACAAGTATCTCCAAAAAGACTTAGTCTTTCATAAGGTAATTATATTATTAAGGTGATTATAATTGTCACGTCACCTTAGCCACAAAAGAGGGTTGTTAAAAAGTGAATGAAATTGAAATGAAGTCTTCACAAGCATTCCCATCTTGCACTAGCCTTTAAGAAGATGTTTGAATAACTGATCACTTCTATAATGTAGTTTTCTCTGTGGCTGCACATTATTCTTGTGTGTAATGTTAGGTTTCTTCATCTCAACCCTAGTCATGCTGCAGTTTGGAGGAGCATCTCCGCAACCAGCAGGGTCGGCAGCCATACCTCCTCGCTGTTGGGCGTCAGAAGAGCAAGATTGACAGCTTCTACATCACCATGGATAAGCATCTCATCCCACGGCAGGCAAACCGCTCCCTACCTTGGGGCTTTCGACAAACTTTCCAAAACCTATTTTGTGTTTAATTTGTCGTACGATGCTGCGTTACTGAATTTTTACACATTCTTGCAGACAACAGTGTATAACATTGATGTGGGGAAAATAAAGGAGTCACACTGCTTGACCAGCTAGTACCGGTCTCACTCTCTGAGTAAGAGGCTGAAACAATACTGACCGGTTTCGTGTGTCAGAATTTGTATCCCAGCAGCCAGAAGTGGATGGTGTTATACTGGAACCGTTGATAAATGATATAAAATTACTGAAAATCCTTAGTGAGCGGGAGGTCATGGGGAGGGGCGAAATGATTGGGGAGGGGGGCCAATTGTGCCCTAAAAATAGATTAAAAAAAAAAATAGATAAAAAAAAAAAAGTAAAATAATAATTATATATATACATATATGTATATATATACGTATATATATATACATATATGTGTATATATATATACGTATATATATACATATATATGTGTATATATATATATATATATATATACGTATATATATATGTGTATATATATACGTATATATATATATATATATATATACGTATATATATACATATATATACATATATACATATAGAATCGTAGGCTTTCATCCCTCTGATTCTATATGTATATTTATGTATATATATGTATATACATATATATGTGTTTATGTATGTATACATATATATATATATATATATATATATATATATATATATATATATACATGTATATATTTATACAAAAATATATACATGTATATATATTTATATATATATATATATATATATATATACATATACATGTATATATCACAATTATTGATGCATTAATGCATCATTATTGTTGCAGGTGGTAAAGGTAGAGCCACTTTTATTTACTTTCTATACTTCCGGGTAGCCTCATCTATAATAATACATCATTATTCGTTGATTTATAACTTATATTAATCTAAATCTGTAAACAGTAATTAATGTCAAATAAATCTAATGAAGTAAAAAGTACAACATTAAAAAACCATCATGGTTTATAAAAGATCAAATGTTCAGCTCATTTACTGATGCAGACTTAAACACATGCATATTATCTATCATACAATTGTCTGCACTTTGTCAAAAATACAAAAGTTACCCTGATGATGGCACTAAATACAATATTACAATTGCACTCTCGCAGTGTGGTCATCATACCCGTCAACATTGGAATTTCAAAATAAGGGTCATTTTCTGGCGGACTCCGCCCATACCGTAACAGCTCTGAGCCAGCCAGCCCCAACCCATATAATGTAAATGTAAACACATAAGGGACGGGTTCAGGAATTACATCTTTATTTGAAGTATGTATTACTTGTACAGACATGTTTACAAATGAAGTCATTGACAGTGTATGTGTTGTGCCTCTTGGGCGTGCCTGTGCTTGGACGATTGTTCATGCTGGCGAGCATCGCTTTTTCCGCCGTGTGCAATGCTAAAATCTGAATGGCACACTTTACAAAACGCACGAGTTTGCCCGACTCTGCTTTTTATTAAATAAGGGAAGGTCTCCTCTCATTTGTCTAGTTACTTGCATAAAGTTGTAACTTGTTTGGCAGGTACAACTGCGTCTCCATCTATCTCCCGTTCACTGACTCATCATATGCTTTCGTCTTCTTCTGTGTTATTGTTCCTGTTTTCTTCTTCTGTGTTTACTGGCGGATAACTTTTTTCAACTAAAGTTAAACATAATACTGCAACCTGCTTTACCGGAGGCCCCTTTACCACTGTACACTTTTTTATATTAGGCCTATTTTTATTTTTGAAAGGTTAAAAATATGGGATAATTACGGGAAAATATTTAAATAAATATACATAAATATATATACATAAATATATATACATATAGAATCGGAGGGATGAAAGCCTCCGATTCTGTATGTATATATATTTATGTATATATATATATATATATGTATATGTATATATATATGTATATATATATATATATATATATATATATATATATATATATATATATATATATATATATATATAGAATCGTAGGCTTTCATCCCTCCGATGTATGTATATATATTTATGTATATATATTATATATATATATATATATATATATATATATATATAGAATCGTAGGCTTTCATCCCTCCGATGTATGTATGTATATATATATATATATATATATATATATATATATATATATATATATATATATATATATATATATATATATATATATACATATAGAATCGGAGGCTTTCATCCAGTGTGGCCACACACACACAGAGAGAGAGAGAGCGAGAGTTAACTTTGTGAAATGCTTCCCTCTGGTGGCCAAGATGACACATTACATTCCTAAAATTAATTAATTACATTAATAATATAGTAAAATGAGAGTAAAAAAAACAAAACACATTCATGTGGATGATCACTTTTAAATGGAGGACAATCAACTGGTAATCTGGAATTAGTGTTGACTTTTTGTGTTTATCCCTGTAATTAAAATATAGTTGCTTTCACCTTTACACTTAGAATGGGTAGGTTTACCTCATCCCCAGAAGATGGTACTATTCCTTATAATTTATTGACTGTTCTTTAGTGTTGACCAGACATAGGATGGCTGATAGCCCGCGATCAAACGCTCCATTGTTCTTTAACAGTTTTGTATCAACAACAACAACTTTTCTACTCATCTTGAAACAGAAAATATGTACGTTACCACATCTTATTTGTAATGACCAGGCACAGCCTTTACTTTAGGTTAAACTGCTTACAGACATTATTAAATAATAGCTGGCTTGCTGCATGAAACTCATGTTTACTTGTCTCTGCTTATCTGAGAACAATAAGTAGTTAAGTTTATAAAGGCCAAGGCGCCAGGCTCCTCAGAGGGGACAGACCACTGACCCCTTTTTCACATCTATTCTTTCTTCTTCCTCTTTTCTTCTCTGGCTCCAGAGCATTTTCACTAAGTAAACAACAAATAAGAAAGGTGTTGTAAATTGTAACCCTTAAAAGTCTCCCTCTTTAAGGTTGCGTTTCTGTCCCTCTCCTAGGTGAAACCTAACATTCCTATTCCCAAAAAGCCAGTGCTGAATGCAGTTCACGGGACCCATAAGCTGAATTGTAAACATAATTCACAATGTATGGATCTGCCAGGTCACTGGTTGCCATGGCTTTAGCCGAGCACCTCAACAACCTTTACAACAGAAGGTCAGTCAGAGGAAAAATATGTTTAGCACAAAAAAACCTAAATCCTAAATCAAGTGAAAATAACATACAGCGTATAGACAGAAAAGTGAGTCTACGACCAACGTCTTTCCAACAACTGCAGCTCTTACATCTGATATTCATCTTTCAATATTCACATTTTTAAAATTGCCCCAAATTAAAAAATGTTTTCCTGTGGATTATAATAAATCTGATTTGAGTAAGTTCTTAGTGGATAACTGATCATTTAGAAGAAATCACAAGATTGTAGACATATACTGCATGTTTCGTAGCAGCAAACCAATGACATTTCAAATGTAGCCTACAATATTACTTTCCTATTTTTTTTTCTATTATTAAATAGAAATTAAAATTATATAAATGAGAAGCCATAATCTTGCACTCTGCTCCAAGAAAGGAGCAATAACTTGTGAGAGTGGGGGCTAAGGCTGCTTACAATAATTTTGTACCAGTATTTCTGTAACAATCATAAAGAGCATGTACGTCACACAGTTCTGCAACACTTGCATGTACACTGAGTAAAAGAAACCTGTATTTAAAATGGTGTTGGCTAAAAAATGCAAAACGTGTGGTCATGGTGTTTTAAGTTTGACGTTCAGAAGTCTCTTAACTTGCGTCAGTTCCTTTACAAATTGGACTTTCTTATGTGGTTGACAAACACTGTAGATTTACAACCATTTCCCCATACAAACCAGAAAGCAGCACTGGAACCTGTGAGAATGTGACAGACAACGACTCAAATCATCTGGAAGATTAAATGTTATCTTTAGAGCCAACATTTTGAAATTGGCTATAAAAGCCTGGAAAATATTTCAAATAAGTGTTATGTTTATTTGAAACAAGCAATTACAAATCTTAAATATGACATTTATAGGAAATGTTATATATAAATGCCTTGAATGACTAACAGGAAAAACAAACAGGCATTAAAAGTCAAATTCAGTGATCATCATTAATCTTGATATAAACATTAGACTAATGTCCAAATTTCCAAAATCAGGCTGAGATCTGATCCACCTTCCAGGATGAAACATTTACGTTTCATCGTTCCAGTCAGACCTCCCTGGGTTTCTTCTGTTTTCGGTGCTCTCTATGCACTGCTAAAAATAATACCTATAAAAAAGTAGCCGTAAATTTGAATATTTTTGTTTTCGTAAGAGATCTCCCCCAAGTGGCAGCCATGTGTTCAGTTCTTCAACCGAGAAGAAGTTCAAACAAACATCACCATGGTTGCAAACTGTGACAAGAACTGTGAACACTCAACAGGGTGTCCTGTCAGACAAGCTGAGAGTAACTGAGTGTGTTAGCCTGTGACCACTGATACCAATAACCAAAACGTATGTGAAGAATACTACTCCTTTATCTGACTGTTAAATGTTTCAACAGACAATACAGCACAATGAGTAAACTGGACGATTGAAAGTAGAGCTTTGATAATCATTTTGCTGGTCGCCAAGGACACACGGGTGGTTTTGAAGTAGAGTACTTGTAGAGGCTAAACCAACGCTTTAAGCAACTTAGGTGTCGCTTTGTTTTACTAATTGACGCACTTGTTGTCGTGCCTGCTGAATAAAGATTCCGATACAAACTCTTTTGATTGAACACTCAGACACACAATAACTTAGCCTATGGAGCAAATGCTACCTCAGCCAACTTGTATGTGTGTGTCAAAAACAGTTTACCTTCGGGCGGAACTCCACCGTCAACAAACATTGGTTCTTACTTATAGCAGGAGCACTAATTGGCTCCTACAGTACTATTGCTCAGGGCAACACCTTCTACTTGCATGAAGATACCCACTTACGTATCTTTTTTTTTTTTTAAGTAAGTAGTTCGTGGGCAAATATTTGAAATGTTCAAAAATGTACTGTCCAAATCCTTTTAGATATTGCTGGACTTAAACCTACGTAGAAATCTGATTCTACATTTTAGAGATACCCTGCTAACTAACAACAACATAACAAGACCTACGAAGGAAAGCAAACTCATAACTATCCTAACAGATGTAATAATGCACTCTAACATGTGAAATACTGTTCAACAGCACCACAAACTACAATGTTTCTCCCAGACAAAGTACCACTCACTGCCTGCTCTTCTACACACAAGGTTTCCATCAGATCTGTCTGTCGGCTCCGACAGAACATAAAGCCGTTGACATCCTCATGAAATGCATCCTGAGATTTTTCCATAGAGCGTTTTTTATTAGTGGAAGCTCCATATTGCATCATCCTCAGCCACCCACCATAAGACACATCTGCCTCCGTCCCCGTGTCAGTCTCAGCTCATGTATAGTGGCGTGCAGCAAATAAACCCAGAGTGAGAGATTTGCGGTGGCCTCCCAAGCTGTTAAACCCACTGCCTGACTGCAACTTGGCGAGCAAATTGAAAAATATGGGGAGCACTCAACTTCATTGGTGAATCTGTGGAGGAAGTAATATAAACTGATGATATGAATGGGAGAAATTAAGGTCAAGAGCTGGCTTAGATGCGTGAATAAAAAGGAAAAGACAAGCCACTTTTTTAAGAACTTCTCAACGCTCTCTGAACCCAACCATAACCTGAAATGAACTCCCAGTTAAATACAAAGTGTCTCCAAACAATCCCTGCAGCAACATCTGCAATGCTTTAACTCACTGGTTGTATATCCCATTAAGCTGACATTTCCATTTTCTGTCTAACACAACACGGACGGATCAACAGTGATTCAAGTTCCTTTCAGTTGATATCATATGTACTGGAAGCCAGTAATGGTGTGCTGTGGATGTTTAATGATCTAAAAATATAAAGAATAAAGGAAATACTATTTTAGCCATGTGGAATTATTCAAGTTATTTGTCTGGATTTTCTTTGGAAACACACTGATCAAACACACTCCAACTCCTGGTGGGTAATTCTGCAGCGTACACAGTGCAGAGGATCAAGAATTAAAAACACATCACAGTCACGTAAAATAGTTAAATAGTCTGTGGTATGGCACTAAACTCTGTGTTCAGTTTTATATATTTTTTAGGAAACAGAAGGAAAATATGATGCTTTTCTTCCATTTTGTGTATGCATTGGTCAGACACGTATAAGAAACAACAATCTGTGCCTGTAATTTCATAATTTTCCTACAGAGAATCAGTCATTTTGCCAAATCTGCACTTTACTTCAAAACTGTTTAGGGACGAGTCATATTTGAAACCAATCATTTTCAACAACATTAAAATGACATCTTTTGAGGAAGATGATTAGAGAAATTAAAAAAGACATCATAAAACAATGATAACTAAAATGAAAACTACTGAATTACAAAAACCTCTCTCACACTATATATTAGCACACATCTGGCCGAAGCAAGCTTCTTAGCCAAGATTTTATTCCATCCCAAAATATTTCAACTAATGTTTTTGCTTGATTATCATCCAAGTGTTTGTCAGTGATTAACTGCAACCGTGAAATCTCAGACAGTGCTGCTTGGCTGCCGAGACTAACTGGCTTTTTTAAGATCATACATTGATAACGTAATCAATCAGTAATATGATTTTGTATCTCTTCTTTCTGAATAGTTTTGCTTCATCTGTTCCTGTGTTACTGTGTCTTCCAGCATGAACTGAAAATTACTGACTAAACCTTTCCTTCCCAAAACCCCAAATTCTCTCTTTCATCCACATGTTTAAATATTAATGCTGCTGCATTAGATCAGGAAAGTGTCCAAACTTAATTTGGCATCCCAAAATATAAATCAACAAAGCGGAATACTGACCATAAACTAAAAACTCAGAGACACCTGCTCATAATGAATGTCAAGAGAATATAATAAAACATGCACCATCATGGGAAGATTTGTTTATATTATCTCTCATTAAGTCCTTAGCTGTGAACAGAAGATGTCATAAAAAGGGACAAAGAAGATCTCCACCTACAGTGCCACACAGACTGTTGACCACATGTTACTGTATGATGTGTTGCAAAAACACTGATGATGTTGGACCGTCAGTGTAAACTGTAAGTGAATCATGGTGAGCGCTCAGTGGTGGCGTCGACGGTGTGGCCTGACCACTTGGCAAAGGGTTTGATGACCTACAGCAGAGTCCAACAACAGCTAGCAGGCTGACAGGCCAGCTGTTAGTAGTACTGTGTGATCGGTCTTTGTTTAGAAAAGACTGTGTCAAACCTCAATCTAAAGTGGTGCTGAAACATTTCCTACCACTGGAGGATGAAGGGTATTTAGGGGGTAAACAAAAGATGAGTGCAATAACAACCCGAGGTGTAAAATCTCAACAGACACTGGTCCTACCACAGACCCCCTCTGGACAAAGGAAACCGAAAGACAAGAGGAAAATACAGCATAAGCTAGCAGGCTACTGTGTCTACTGCATGTCAGTGTGTCCATCCTTCCTTCTCTGTCTCCTCCATCTTTCTCCATTTGATGCCAGCAGCCTGATTTCCTCTCATTCCTCTCTTTCCCCTTGCCTGTTTTCTTCCATATGTTTCTCTGTAGAGTGGAAATATTTCACAGATACTATGAATGTGCGTATGCAGACTTCCCACCTCATTCCTGAGAGGTATCCCACTTTGCCATACTGTGCCAAGCAGTCACACAGGAAATAAGTTGATAGTGTTATGTTTTCCAGGATGTGTATTTGCATTTTAAGCTATTCACAAATATCCACAATTTAATCAGTACCAACTTTCAGATGGCCACACTGGGAAATCATTTTTAAAAAGAGCCATTGCAGGTCTGATATTTTGATGGCAGAGAGTGACAAGGCCTTACTGAGAGGAGCCTCAGATGCCAAACAGGGAAGTAAGAAGAAGAAGGTTGAATAGAGGCAGACAAAAAGCATTGTTTTCAAAGAACCAAACATTTTAGAATGAAAACATATGAGAGGGAAAGACTAGACCAGTCCATATATGATCCTTAGTTTATTATGGGTACCACAGCTGGGAAAAATGTCTATCATACAGCCCCATCTCCTGATCAGTCGTCAGCAGCAAAAAAGTTTGCTTGAAAAAGACCAAAGCAAAAGCAGTTAAGGAGCAGACATCCACAGAGTCGGCAAACACAAACATCCTGTGAAATTTGACATTCTTTAACTTCCATTGTCAAACTATTTGAACAGCACTGAATCAAGATGTTTCCAGAGCTATCCACCGCTAGCCTGAACCACAAGTCTTAACACTTAGACTGCACACTTTCACCACCAGTATCAGTTTAAATCCAATTAATTCGCTGGATTTCTAGAACTAAGAACTAGGCAATACAATAACAAAAAAAAAAACAGAAATATAAGATGCCCAGAGCAAAACACATTCAATATCAAATAAGTACATTGTGAGTTACATACTATATGAAAATGTTCACTCACTAACACCTGTTCATCAATACAAGATTGTATCAGTAGAATTTACATAGTTGAACACTGTAACTTGCTGGCATGCACGCCACAACAACGTGCTGTATTTTCCATCTGTCACCACAATCAAACATTTATATATCGGCTGCAAGTCGTGCAACTCTTGAACTTCACACAGTCCACTTATATTCGCTTACCAAAAAGCAAGGCATTTAGTCCAGTCAAATAAACAGTTAAAAAGCCAGAAGTCTTACCTTTGACCAGATGTGGGTTCTCTGGCCGGCTCGTCATACAGCCAAATTTCCCGGTTTGAAAAACGAGGCTCGCAGAGGTGAAGCTCAGTTGATTCACTCTTTAGGGCTAAGCTAACGTTATGCTAGCACTTAAGCTAACTAGCATCTAGCGTTACATTATGTCAGCTTCAGAGCCCACTGTCTCGGGTGATGTGAACATTGTTTTCAACTTTTCAGCACTATCTTCCTCAGGCTTATTGTTGTTTTTTTGTCTTTTACATTAATCAGGGGTCCAATCCGGCCCGCGGGATGATTTTGCAAAGTGTAAAAATTACAGCGAAGACATTAAAGAGCCTACGAAATGATATTTTGTCAGTGTTATTGGCCTTGGTATATGATAGAGGTTGCATTTCTATTGTGAAATGTGCCATATATATATTTTTATTCTTAATAAATCACGATCATAACAGCATAAAAATGACTTCCGCTAACAACAATCGGTCGCTGCGCCGGGTACATCCACTTCGGCAATGTTCGGGCGATGACGTCATAAGTAGAACACAGCCGCCAGTGTTTGTCTGCGTTGAAGCATCCAGCAAAGACTGCTGTCAATATATTATGAGAAAGAACGGACAACAATCGATCGCCAAGGATAATTGTGAAGCGATGTGTTGTATGGGGATGTGGGGCCGTCTCCAAATCTAGCTTTCTGTGGCCAAAAGAGGATAAAATGTCGCGTTTATGGACAAGACAAGTGCGTCCGACGATTTGTGGGCAGCACTTTGAGATATCGTGTTTCGAACAATCAACTATGCTCGCCAAGGAAATGAGATTCAAAAATAATTTTAAACTGAACGCAGAAGCTGTTGCCTACAATACTGCCGAGACCCCAGCCAGCACAAGCCAGCACGCCGACTCAAACACCTCCGCCGATGCAGAGTCCTCCACCAAAGAGACGACGAAATGCATTTGCCAGAAGGGAGAGTGAAGGTAAGCCGTGCTACTTGTTGTTTACTTTATTTATTGTTACAAGCATAAAGCCATAATCGGTCTAGGCCTACTGTATGTAACTTCAAATTTCAAAACTCATTAGCCAACTGTAAAAAGAACTTACATGTAAGAAAGGGAAAATATTACAATAGCCACACTCAAAGAATATCTGCAAAGAGACAAAATGCTGGATTTAAAAGCTTTTGTCCAAATAAAGTCAAAGCACAGGCACAGAAATGTGACAACATTGGCAAGCTGTCGGTCCACTTCTCATCCTTGTGGAGGGTCAGTTTTTTTGACTGTTATTCCAGTCCCAAGCTCTAGCCAATATCTGTGTGTTAGTATTTGTAGTATTAATAACTTTAGCTAATTACACTTCATTAGCTTAATTAAGTATAGATTCAATGTTTATAACAGGCATCCCCATTTTATTCTGTAGTTTGAGTAAAAGCGTGAGTCTATTTAACTTTTAACTATCACACTATTATTACATAGGTATTGAAACATTGGTGAATGAAGCCACTGACAGAACTGAGGATACCTGTATGATCAGCAACCATCTATTGGACATCCACACTGGGGAGGAAGCTGTGTGTACACCAGTGAGTATACAGACTGTACGTCATCTGTACATTACAGTTGTAGTACCAGTAGACCTGCACATGACGTGTTAAACATACAATCACCACATGCATGTACATAATTCATATATTTGTATAATTTGATATCATTGCTCTCTCAATCAATGCAACCACATCTTTCATTATGAATGTTATTAGATATTTTCTTTACGCAGACATGTATAAACGTGCAATACAATTTCAAACTGGTTTGAAAGATTTATTAGTAATGTTGTGTTTTGTACATTTCAGACATGTCAGAAAGAAATTGCTGTGCAGACGGATCCACTCCACGGATACACCACAAGTCCATGCAGGCGCGACCACGTGTCAGATCAGCTGGACTACAAGTTCCAATACATGTTGGTTGTTCCAAAGCTCAGCATCATAATATTTCAATATTGATATGTAAGATACAAATACAGATACACACATACATACACACACACATATTATATATATATATATATATATATATATATATATATATATATATATATATATATATATATATATATATATACAGTATATATAATATATCATTCTTGATTATAGAACATCTTTTTTGCAGAGTATGTTACTGAACTCTTGACCGAGACTCAATGCTTTGTGCCAAGACAATGTTGATGAGGAACCTTTCGAAGTCCTAGCTCCACTCAGCAGTCGGTGGAAGAACCAAACAAGAGGGATGCTGTTGTGCTGTATAGAAGCAGATTCAATCACTGAACTGACATTGTGTTTTGTTATTGACTCTGATAAAGTGCTGATACTTGAACGACGTGTAGTTGTCAGATGGAAACGTAGCACAGATCTTTTGAATGGCACATGATGGCATTCTGTGGTTCTTACCAAGTGTTCCCCAGCGACATCTCACCAGCTGTATGCCACATAGTGATACATTCTGTAAACTACAAGATAATACATGTCAATGGTAATCACTTCAACCTTATTTATCTATTTATTCTGTGATTGTGCCAGAGTGACCATTTGACTTCCCAAAAATACATCAAAGTTTCTGAGCTCTACACATTTGTGAACACAAGTAACTTACTCATTACGTGGCTGATCACCTGCTTGTTGTCTGTCCCTCTTCGAATACCTTTGGTAGGCTGTCTGCAACACCCAAACATCCAGACACTTTGATTTGAATCCTGGGTGATCTGTTATGCAGGTTATGTTTGCACCATGTCCCTCATGACCGTATATATATATATATATATATATATATATATATATATATGGACCGTCTTAGGTGAGACGGTCAGTATACAGACTATACTTTATAAAACAGCGCTCCCACCTCCCAGTCTGTTTGTTAGCTAATAGGCTAATGCTTTATATACAGCCTCGTAATATGTGACGTTTCACATCAGACACAACGATATAATCTCAACCGCAGAAACTTCGATAAACAATCAAGTTATCAAGCTTTACAGACGTCGATGTGTCCAAGTAGAGAAGTAATTTCATATTTAGTTATCGAGCAATTTGCGGACATCTAGTCGGGTTCATAACAATTCAAGGAAACCAAGCTATCGACTCGATATAGGATAGCTTGCGATCTATTTACGATCGAGGATAATGTTACGTTTTGTTATGATGTATTTACTATTTATTGGGAAGTTCCATGAACGGTGGACGATGGATGGATGGATGGATGGATGGATGGTTCTATGAACTATAGTCAAATGTATATACCTGTCTGATGTTCTGTTGCCGCACAGGATCTCTGCCAAATCCAGGATCACCGTCACCATCATCCGAATGTTCGCTCCCGTCTGTGTCTCCATCTTGAACACTGTGTCTCGAGCTGCTCTGTTTCCACCACGTTAAACTCTCCTGCATGATCTAAATCCACGACACCGGCATCCTTTTCAATAAACTCCTCTTCTTCAAAGTGCAACGAGTCTATTGACGACTCACTGTCACTCGATTCTGTCGAAATATCCGAGCCAGAGTCCAACATCGCCACGTCTGCCATGCTGTGTATTCAACTGGTGGACTGTGTTCTACTTGTGACGTCAGAACACGGCGGCGGGTGTTTCCGGTAGCGAGATGTCAACATCGGTGGTCGACATACTAAATCGTGATTTATTCAATACTGCGGGCATAGTGTCATAAACAAATTTTACACCACAAATAGCATTTACTATCATCAGTAGAATTTTATGTTTATCATTTCGTAGGCCCTTTAACTTCATATTTTCAATACAAGTAACTGCTATTTCAAATGTGTCCACTGGGGGTCGCACATAACACTGCCAAGCAAGCAAACTGTTCATGCTGGAGCTGCCGGTAAAAGAACTTCTGGAGCTGGCGGGTTCTGTCAACATTACACTCTGTGGCACGGTCATTACACAAAATGTCTTTGTCAAAAAAGGAGAAACGTGGACACAGAGTTTAGAGTTTTCCAAGAAAAATGGACCGTTTCCTATTTATTCACAGAGGTGAGTGGGAAAGCTGTGTGCTTGTTGTGTTCACAGCAGGTTTCAGTGCTCAAAGAATATCATATTTGGCGTCACTATGAGACTCATCATGGTGAAAAATACAACAGCTTGCAACTGAGGAGATAAATGAATTGTTAGCCAGTCTGAAGAAACAGCAGTCTGTTGTTACCCTGTAGCCGAGATATTGGCGATGCAGCAATGAAAGCTAGCTTCAAAAATGCTGCTTCAGACACTTTAGGGCGTTATATATTTCTGTAAGAATATATTTCTGTGAAAAGTAATACTTACTGTGGAAATATTTAAAGACATTGAACAGTGTGAAATATAATGTCAGTCAGCAGCTGCAGTACAAAGAGACATTTACAAGGCAGGGGGATAACTTAACCTTCTTCCTTAATAGTTCCACTTTAGTTTGTATTTGTATTGTGTGTCAGGATTACTACACAAATGTGGAAATGAATGTAATTTTAAAATTATTTCTAGATCTTGACAAGTTGTGTTGATCATAAAGTAAAATACTATATTGTTCCAGATAACTGTGACTAAATGTTTTGTGCCTGATACACTGTGATCTGTAAGTTGTAAAGCAACTAAATGATAGACTGAGGCATAATATTGTTGAAATTGCACTTTTAGGTTGTTCATAATGTTTTGTAAAAAGATAGTTCATTAAATGTGAACATTTACAGAATGTACTGTGTACTTCTTTGCACTAAAACGAAGGGAAACATTTTGAGATCATGTTATTTATAGGTTATTATGCTGTGATTTTACTGGTCCGGCCCACTTGAGATCAAATTGGGCTGTATGTGGCCCCTGAACTAAAACGAGTTTGACACCCCTGCATTAGATCAATGTTTCTGTTCTGTCTCCCGTTTCCACCATGCGGTTCGTACTTTCCTGATTCAGTTCGTACAAACGAAATATAAATAGCTTCCGATGCCCTTGTAAAAGAAAGTGTCAGCCCTGTGGAACCCATAATTAAAGCCAATGTATGTGTTTTGTATGTGTATGCGTTTCTTTGTGATATATTCTCATAGTATAACTTCTTGTTTGTAAATAAATATAGATATATTTGTTTATCATTATCACAGCGTGTGTCGTTGTGTATACCACTGGAGGGCGCCATAGTGAGATATGAACAAACATATTGCTTTAATTAAATTCTGTACCTCTAAAGAAAATAATCTATAACACACTATTGAGTTTTATCATTTGCCTTTTCTATAATTGCTTTTTTTACATTTCATGGAATTTTGTTTACAATCTCTTACTAAAAGAAGCAATTACATAATAAATCTTAATAATGTAATGTAACAAATATCATAGGTTGATGTCCAGCTAACATGAAACATGGATTCCCTCTCACACACACACACACACACACGCACACACGCACACACACACACACACACACACACACACACACACACACACACACACACACGATAAGACATAAATGAACATTAACGCTTATCTCATTCCTTCATCTTACTATTACACATGGTTGTAATGATTAGTTGACTTGAAGAAAAAAGAATCCCCTACTATTATAATAAAATCGTTAAATTAATTTTCCCTTCAAAAACGATAGAAAATGCTGTTTTCAGCCTCTCAAATGTGGATATTTCCTGATTTTCTCTTTGGGACTGACAAAACAAGACATTTAAAGACAACTCCTTGGACTTTGAGAAACTGGAATGGACATTTTATACATCAAACAAATAATTGAGAAAATAATCAGCAGATTAATCAATGATGAAAATAATTGTATGTGCATCCCTTAGCTTACTCCCCCCCAACCCTCTACAATCTTACATGCATAGACATTTAGTTTCTGGCCCCCCTCTGCTCAGGGATCCAGCCATCTTCACCCCCAAAATCCAGCCATGTACCTCTGCTCGGAAGAAACCATAACACATCTCTGGCCAGATGTGTTGAGCACTCAGTCCAAGCTGCTGATGAACCAGAGTTTCCACTGTGTAGCTATTATAGGAAGCAGTAAAAGTCCTACAGGGAATAAGAGTGTTTTCCACTGTGACCTCCCGGGTAGAGTTCGGCAAGCGAGGTCAAAGGGTCGTCACCCACTGACAGTGGGACCAAAGTAAGGAAGCCTCCATGCCATATTTATTTACATAAACATCCTGGAGTGCAAAGGGAATCCCCAATAAGGATACTTCAATAGGAAAAAGTAAAGTGTGCATAAGAAAATTAGTTTATAACTACTGATTAACAAATGTAGATATACTTAATTTACAATATATATTATACATTAAATAGGCCTACTATGTAAAGTATATATTAAATACATATCTTTTGCAGAATGTTAAATGAACCTCTCTGTATATTTGTTTGTGGTATTCTCTTTGACAGGATCTCACAATAAAATGTGACTCTGGTGTTCCTCCAACACTCAGGGTGATCTCTCCAACATTCCTTCCTTTTTGTCGTCATGGTGCCAGCAGGACAGCTCCGCTATATAAGGTCCTCCTCTCCTGAGTCCTGAGCCACAACGACAAAGAGATCACAACCTTCTGCTACACGACAGCCAGAGAGGAGCGAAGATTCAACCCTGAACCAAAGGACTCAAATCAGCTCCATTAAAGACAACTAAACACTTTTTAGACTGCAGATATTTTTTGACTGCTCTACTTAACAGGAAGATGACCAACCTGTCGGAGAGAGCTCTTTTCGTCTTCTTTACAGCACAGGTAGGCATTACAGCAGTAACAGAGTGTGAGTGAGTGTTTTCTTTTAGATAGTTTTTATATTGCACCACCAGATTCTCTTGGTATGAAGATTTCTTTTTACTGTGGAAACTTGGATTATTTTTCAGACAATAACCTCAAGATTAGAAGATATCAAGACGATGTTACTTCTGTATTGTTCACAATTAAGTGCAATTACAAAGCATTGTATGATATCTTCATTTGCTTAAAGTGATGATTTGGATGTTTTTTTAACAACAATACAAATTCACTGATTCACTGAGCAAGTAATTGTTTAGCAAGTAAAACTTACTGAAGTCATTGTTTGCTATTATGCAAATGCTCCCTTTTATCACAAGATATGTTAAATTAAACTACACTACAAAATGTTAACCATCTTATATAAATTAGAATGGGAAATTTATAATTTTGTAAAACAATTATTTTTGTGTGTAATATTTAATCCCAGTTGTCAAGAGCTAGTCGTTTTGGTTGGATTAGAGAGAACGAGTCTTTCAACAAGATGTAAAACACCAATTAATTTTCTCCCCCACCCAGGTGTTTACACTAGTCTGGTCCCAGGCGTGTCCTCGGAGATGCCTGTGCCCTAAGGAGCCCCCCATGTGTTTCCCCGGGGTGCCTTTAATCTTAGATGACTGCGCCTGCTGCCTGGTGTGTGCCCGTCAGAAAGGGCAGTTCTGCTCTGAAATGAATCCCTGTGACACACGGAAAGGGCTGCAGTGTGAATACACCGCCGACGTCCACAAGCGCATCGGTATCTGTGCCGGTGAGTGCCCGATGACATTCAATAACGTTTTATGCAGGAAGTCCAGTATAGGCCAATAGTAGATGCTCTGTTCAGTACAAATGTGGATCCTGACTTTTCCCTTTGTTTCTTCTTTCCTCCAGCTCATGAGGGAGATGTGTGTGTTTTGGACGGTTCTGTGTATCAGAACGGCCAGACCTTCTTCCCCAGCTGTAAGTACCAGTGTTTTTGCAGGGATGGGCAGATCACCTGCATGCCGCGCTGCAACTTGGACGTGATGCTGCCCGGGCCGGACTGCCCCATGCCGCGCAGGGTCCAGGTGCCTGGAGAGTGCTGCGAGAAGTGGGTGTGTGAGCCCCAGGCTGAGGCCAGTGCACTGGGCGGCTTTGCCATGGCGGGTGAGTAGACTGGAAGTAGGGTGAGATGGGCCAGTACAGACCATATATACAGATAGATACAATACAATCACCCATTCCTCTTTGACGTTAGTGTCACTGCAGTGTGAGACACCAAGTTTAAAGGTTATGTACATTTCTCTGACCTGATCAGCGTAAGGGAGCTGAAACCAAGGGAGGAAGGAAAAAGGGAAATAGAGTGAGAGCTGAGAAAGGAGGAGGAAACACAGAGGAAAGAGACAGTGTTGTTACTTCAGTCTGGAATGTGAAACAGCAAAGTGATGCATCACTCTGCAGTCAGTTGAATCCAATCAAGGATCATGTTGCCCATACGTCTTTTTCATTTGTCGTTGGTAGCTTTCAGGTTTTCAACTAAACAATTTAGTGTACTTTTTGAACTTTTTTGTACCAGATGATGTGGTCATTTCTTTGTCTAACCCACTGTCCACCTGTGTGTTCCCTTTAGCCTATCGTCAGGAGGACACAGTGAGCTTTGACAGTTTTGACCCCAGCCTGAACTGCATTGAGCAGACCACAGAGTGGGGCGCCTGCTCTCAATCCTGCGGCATGGGGGTGTCCACCAGGGTGACCAATAAGAACCATCGGTGTGAGATGGTGAAGCAGAGCCGGCTGTGCATGATCAGACCTTGTGACGACCAGCAGGACCAGACGCAGCTGACACAGCTTGCACAGAGGGTACTTTTTTTTTGGGGGGGGGGGGCGTTTGGATGTCATATTCTTTTGTATTTTTGAGTTTCTACATTTGCTTTATCTTAATTGGACACCAGTTGCATGAGAATACATTATTAGTTAGAATTAGCTGGATTTTCCTAATATAAAAAATATTTTTCTCCCTGCAGAAAAGCAGTAAGTGTCAGAGGATGGTGAGGAGCGACACAGCCGTACACCTCTCCTACAAGAACTGCACCAGCGTCCAGGCCTACAAGCCTCGCTACTGTGGCACCTGCACAGACAGCCGCTGCTGTACCCCCCACAGAACCAAGACCGCGCTGGTGGAGTTCCAGTGTGCCAACCGTAAAGCCACCAGGAGACCGGTCATGGTGATCCTGACCTGTGCCTGCCACAGCCACTGCCCCAGAGACAACGCTGTGTGGCAGCCATCAGAGCTGGGATACAGTGGTTACAGGTCATAAAAGTCACTCTTGAGGTACATTATCCTCACTTTAAGACATGAGTTGCATTAACTCTAAATTTTAGATTAAAACAAGACTTTCTGCGAACTATCCACAGTGAAAATAAGATTTGATCTGCTTATTATGGTCAGAATCATGCTTGTATTCGTAAAAATGAGAATCCTTTTTTGTGGTGAAGATCGTACAGAACTAAATAGCTCTGTATCTCTCTCCTGGAGAGGGATTTAGTTGTGTAACATCATTTGGACAAATATATTTACCATTGTTAAGTAGAATCAAAGCAATTAAAACTTGTGATATATTGATTCTCTTCACATCTGCAGATCAGGTGGAGTAAACTATCAACCGTTGACAAAAGACTACGGTTGGACAATTGTTTAGGCGCATTTACATACTTAGAGGACATTGTGAAGGTAAACTTAAAACAGCCTTTCTCATATAGTATGAAGGTGTACAGTTACAGGGTAGTGCAGACATACAGGAGTGTCATGGTAGCTTGAAGCCTTTCAACCAGACGGTTTGACTGACAGTCAGGAAACAATTATAGTCTTTTTAGACAAAGAGCATGAAACCACAGTGTTTTATTTCCCTAAATTGTGGAAAAAAAACGTTGGCAATGTAAGAGAATACGTTTTCAGAATATATTAAAACACCTACTGTACTGTGACACTTTGACACCTTAATCTAGAAAATGTACTTTCATGTAAAATAGAAAGAAGAAAGAAATAAAGGATTTAGAGTGAGCTGTTGCCTTTTAGTGACACTGCCATGGACATTTTTCAACTGTGGGACACATTCTTTAAATAACTGGACTGTGTGCTTTGACCTGGTCCAAACCAAGGGCTATGAAAGAGAGGTCACTGTAGTGACTTAGTGTCATTTCTAACATCTGCCTGAAATCTTACCCCTGTTGTCAAATGTATAGTGTCTATGTTCCCATCAATACATGCAAATGTACTGTTTTTTAAGTTTAGAAGGGATTTTTGTTGTTGTTGTTAAAGGTAGTGCTCATAAACAACAGCTATTTTTTATAATGACAAAAGTTTTGTAAATACTTGCTGTATAGCTTGTTTGACTGAGTGTGTATGAAATACACAGCTTTAATCGGTAACAATATAAACATGAGTTGTATATATTGGGATGTGGTATTGTTTTGCTTACTACTTGAATTATACTTCATACTGCTTGTTGCTGTATCCATCTGAATAATACTGCAAGACTCAACATTTGAAAATAAATGTGTATTTTTTTTTATCCATGTTTTAATCTCTTGATTATTTTCAACACTAAAGTCATTATTTTCTCAGATTCAATTAATTGTGCTTTGTGATTCAATTAGAGGTGGCTTTAGCCTGACTTGATTGGATGAGATGAATAAAAAAGGAATTACCTCTTAAGATTTTAAACTTAGGATAATAGAGGAAAGCAGGAAAATATACATCATGAATGAATAGGACCTGAAATGAATGTGTGAAGAAGTCCCATTGACTTAATATTAAAAAAGAACTTTGCGTGAAACATGAGATTTCTCCTACAACTGTCTTCTTATGGCGTTTGATGTGTGGCAGATCATTGCCCTACGTCACACTGTTATGTTATGAATGGTATCATGGATGTGTAATGTAGGTTTTAGGTCAGTCAAATGTATGTCAAGTGTTACCTAATGCTAACATTATGGCTGCTCTACATTTATTAATACTGGAGATTTAACACCTATCATAAAAGTAAAACTATTTCTTCCTTGGTCCATGCTGCACCCTTCCACCAAGTTTCATGAAAATTGTGCCAGTAATCCTGCTGACAAACAAACAAACGGAACCAAAACATTAGTAGGTGATAATATGAAAGATCACCAAATATTCTTAGCCAGAATCAAATACTGATTTCCCTTTGCACATATATATACCACATTTCCTTTCCTTCAAAATGAACGCACATCTGGGAAGAAAGAAATTCCCACATCTGCATTTGGTGTAAACCTCTTCCGATGGATTCCCTTTTAACAGTTCAGGATGTTCATGTTCAAATCCCTGAGCACCCACTGACAGTGGGTGGAGACCCTTTGACCTCTCTCCCTGAACCCCACCTGGAGGCTCACAGTGGAAAACTCTATTATCCCCGGTGGGAATGCTACTTCTTCCTAAAATAGCTCCTCATTGGAAACTTTAGCTCAGCTTCAATCTGCGGGGGACTGACACTGTGGTCGACACATCTGGCTGGAACTATGTTATGGTTTCTGCTGGTAATGTAATATGTTGGTTATGTCTAGGGTTTTGAGCTTATCTTTATGTTGCATACTCTTTATATACAGTATGTTAAGAGTAAAGAGCAATCTAAACAATGAATACAAAAAAAGATAGACCATTTGTTTGCATTTGGGATAACAATGTCTGCCTGTCTGGATACACTAACAACACAGCTCTCAGACTTTATCCTAATCTGTGTTCAAGCTATAATTTAGCAAGAACAATATACATAATTATTTGACCATCTGATTTCAGTACCATCTTGAGTTTAATACCTTTAAATTCCTTTTAGCTAGTTCACATTCCAGGGCTGCTCAGATTTCCCCTCCGTCTGGCCGTACCGCGTGAGTGAAATGTCATGTCAGTGAGTGATAGGTCTAGTATGGATATTGTCAGTCTCACTATAATCCATTGTCCTCTCACTCATTGACAGACAGGGACAAGACATATCATTCCAGTACATGCTGGACCTACTCTACTTAAGTTTCAATTCAGCGCTGCTGACAGTTTGGTTGATGAAGAATGACAGAATTCACAGACTGGCTGTGATTGCAGACTGTGTAGGTTGTCTGTTTTTCTCTCTCTTCTGCTGCTCAGAGGTCAGGGAAAGCGGTAAGACTGGAAATAGATCAACTTAAGGGAATGTTTGATTTAGTTATGTTGGATATTTTAAAGTGGCAATAAGTTTTTATTATTTGAACATTTCTTACTTTGATGACTCCTTGTGGTAGTTTTTGAAAAGACAGTGGGAGTAATTATAAATACTGAATATACGACACTAACACGGACATGGCCCTGTCATGAATGGGCTGAAAGAAATACAATGCCCCGGTGTTCAGCACTGTCCTCTGATTTCTCTACATGCAATAACATGATCCATAATAAAAATCCAAATAAATGCTGCTTTAAAGACACTGGCATGCAAACACTTTACACTACGTCTGTTAAAACTATGTATTATTTCAAAAGTGGGAATACAACAACTGATGAAAGTTCTACAGCTACATAGTAATAATCTCACATTATTTGTGCCCAAGTTTGGCAGCTTTGTATGCAAATTATACACACATTATAATACAAGAAAACAGTTTGCAACCATTCTAGCACTTCTGTGAGGCAGCACTTTGAGCTAAATGATAACTTTAAGTATGCTAGCATATGCATTTTTATTTTGCGGAGCGATAAAGTGCTGCTTGAAAAAAACAAAAAACAAGCGCCGCCACTGCTCGAAAGCATTAATGTTATTCCAAGGATACACCATGAATAAAACTAATCTGAATTAATGTTTATATATATATATATATATATATATATATATATATAAAGAATTCAGGAGGAAACGTTGGGGGGTCAGCTCCTCAGACTTGTTCCTTTGTGCTCGTTTATCGTTGGAACTCTTAAGAGTGCAAATTGTTTCGCAGTTCTGAGGCTGCTATGTTTAACACCAATTAAAGTTTGAACGTCTGACACGTTTCTGATTGGCTGCAGTCTATGACACCGATTAAATTAAAGTTTGAATCTCAAACTTCTTATCGTTGCATTTGTTTAACACTCCTGAATAAGATGGCTTTGTTTGCTCTCTGGGTACATGGTGTATCAGGGCAATTGAAGGTAAAAACAACAAAACATTTGTTTAATAATATAAATATTTTAAAATGTTATTATGTAACTTCAATCTCAGAGAATTTGAGTTTTTATAATAACATAATATAGCAGCCTAATAAGAAGAAAAATATTATAAGAATTGAAATACTAAATTATGTTGAGAACCACTGAAGTAGACAGACCGCTGTCTATGTACGTATAAGAAGGCTCTCCGTAATGCCAGAGCAGCTTATTACTCTTCCTTAATAGAAGAAAATAAGAACAACCCCAGGTTTCTTTTCAGCACTGTAGCCAGGCTGACAGAGAGCCACAGCTCTACAGAGCCTTCTGTTCCTATATCTCTCAGTAGTGACGACTTTATGAGTTTCTTTAACGATAAAATTCTAATTATTAGAGACAAAATTAATCTCCTCCTGACCTCAATTGGTAATGACTTAACTTCAACTGTTGGAATTTTAAAAACATCTGTAACTCCTGAAATATATCTAGACTGTTTTACTCCAATCAACTAACTTCAACAATCTCATCGTCTAAACCATCAACCTGTCTTTTAGACCCGATTCCAACTAAACTGTTTAAAGAAGTTTTACCCTTAATTAACACTTCGTTATTAAATATGATCAACCTGTCTCTATTATCTGGCTACGTACCAAAATCCTTTAAAGTAGCTGTAATAAAACCACTTCTTAAAAAGCCTGGTCTTGATCCAGAGGTTTTAGCCAACTATAGGCCGATATCTAACCTTCCCTTTCTCGCTAAAATCCTTGAGAAAGCAGTCGCAAAACAGTTGTGTGACTTTTTACATAATAATAATTTATTTGAGGTTTTTCAATCTGGATTTAGAGTTCATCATAGCACAGAGACGGCACTGGTGAAAGTTACCAATGACCTTCTAATGCCATCAGACAAAGGACTTGTCTCTGTTCTTGTCTTGTTAGACCTCAGTGCTGCTTTCGACACTGTTGATCATGACATTCTACTACAGAGACTGGAACATTGTGTTGGCATAAAAGGAACCGCACTAAGCTGGTTCAAGTCCTTTTTATCTGAGCGATCTCAATTTGTACTTGTTAACGATAAATCCTCCATGACAGCCAAAGTCAGTCTTGGAGTTCCGCAGGGTTCTGTACTTGGACCGATTCTATTCACCTTATATATGCTTCCTTTGGGCAATATTATAAGGAACCACTCTATAAACTTTCATTGTTATGCGGATGATACCCAATTATATCTATCAATTAAACCAGATGAAACCAATCAATTGGCTAAACTTCAAGCATGCCTTAAGGACATAAAAACTTGGATGTCTAGCAACTTTTTGATGTTAAACACAGACAAAACTGAAGTTATTATACTTGGCCCTAAACGCCTCCGAAACGCATTTTCTAATGACATAGAAGCTCTGGATGGCATTAACTTGGCCTCCAGCACCACTGTAAGGAATCTTGGCGTCATCTTTGATCAAGATCTGTCGTTTAACTCCCACATAAAACAAATCTCAAGGACTGCCTTCTTTCATCTACGTAACATTGCAAAAATAAGACACATCCTGTCTCAAAATGATGCAGAAAAACTAGTCCATGCATTTGTTACTTCAAGGCTGGATTACTGCAACTCATTGTTATCAGGTTGTCCAAAAAAGTCGGTTAAGACTCTTCAGTTGATCCAAAATGCAGCGGCACGTGTATTGACTAGAACAAGGAAATGGGATCATATTACTCCTGTATTAGCTGCTCTGCACTGGCTCCCGGTAAAATACAGAATAGAATTCAAAATCCTTCTCCTGACTTACAAATCAATTAAAGGTCAGGCTCCAGCATATCTTAAAGATCTCATAGTACCTTATAAACCAACTAGAGCATTACGCTCCCAGACTGCAGGGTTACTTGTGGTTCCTAGAGTCTCTAAGAGTACAATGGGAGCCAGAGCCTTCAGCTATCAAGCTCCTCTCCAGTGGAACCAGCTTCCAGTTTGTGTTCGGGAGGCAGACACACTCTCCACATTTAAGAGTAGGCTAAAGACTTTCCTTTTTGATAAAGCTTATAGTTAGGGCTGGCTCAGGTTTGCCCTGGATCAGCCCCTAGTTATGCTGCTATAGGCTTAGACTGCCGGGGGACACCTCCCTGCTCTCTTCCTTCTCTCCCTCTCTCTTCTTCTCCCTCTCTTCTTCTCCCTCTCTATCTGTATGCATTTATGTAAATGTATGTTACTAACTCACCATCCGGGGTATCATCCCCGGAGTGTCTGTCTCTCATGTGGCAGGTTGCCACTGATAAAGTTTACGTCAGGATCATGAATCGTGACAGCGCCTGCTGACCTGGTCCTGCTGGACACCGGGAAGCCTTATTGACATTTTCCTGGATTCATCCAAACTTTCTATTTCTTTTTTTTTTCCAACACAACATAATTTCTGTCAAATGTTGTATTTGTACTATGTTGTTTATCCTGTACACACGACATCTATTGCACGTCTGTCCGTCCTGGGAGAGGGATCCCTCCTCAGTTGCTCTCCCTGAGGTTTCTTCCATTTTTTCCCCTTTAATTTTGGGGTTTCTTTTAGGAAGTTTTTCCTTGTGCGATGCGAGGGTCTAAGGACAGAGGATGTTGTAACCTGTACAGTCTGTAAAGCACACTGAGACAAATGTATAATTTGTGATATTGGGCTATACAAATAAATTTGATTTGATTTGATTTATGTAGACCGATAGTGTTTTAGTCTCAGAATAAGTAACTCATTTAGAAGTTCCAAAGAAAATACTAAAACTAATAAGGACTTAAAATGTGGTCACCCAAATCAAATGTTTATTTAGCCTAAACTGCCATGTTTCATATTAATTGAATGGGGAGTGTTTGTATGAAGTGTGAGTAGATTGCTCCCTCTAGTGGTGTATTTGAATAAAGTCACCATCCTGAATGTGAAATCATACTCCATTCACTTAAAGAGACATTATCTCAAGGTAATAAATTATAGTATTGAATAACTTAAATAATCCCCTTAAATTCTGGAAAACTATTAAATCAATAGCTGGAAATAAAAATGTGATAGAGCTTCCACCTTGTATTGTCAAAGACTCTCTTCAAATCTCTGACAAGGCAGACATGCTTGGTGGTTTTAATGAACATTTTATTGCCTCTGGTTCCTTGTTTGAATCTCAGAACATACCTCAAGGAGCCCCTGCTCGCTCTGAAGGTCGTGTCTGGCAGGGTCAACCCTTTACTTTTAATCCAGTAACAGTCTCAGAGGAGCATAAAGCCCTTAAAAGTTTAGACACAAGAAAATCAGCAGGTCCTGACAACCTGGAGCCATACTTTTAAAAGTTAGCAGCTGATTTCCTCGCCTCGCCCCTGGCCCATCTTTTCAATCTATCCCTGGAGACAAATGAAATTCCCCTTATTTGGAAATCTGCTTTTGTTCTCCCACTGTTGAAAGGGGCGACCCCACTCTCCTAAACAATTACAGACCCATCTCCAAATTGTCTGTCTTAAATAAAGTGCTGGAATCATTGGTAAGTCAACAACTAAAGGACTTTTTATCGACTAATATTTTATCTGACCTTCAATCTGGATTTACGAAAAACACAGCACTACAACAGTCCGCCTTAAAAGTAGTAAATGATTTTATAAATTTCTTAGACAATAGAGAATATTGTGCAGCGCTTTTTATTGACTTATCCAAGGCTTTTGATACAGTAGATCATGCCTTATTGTCACAAAGACTCTACAGTACAAGTCTTTCAGATCAAGCTGTCTGTTGGTGTGAAAACTATTTATCAGGCAGATCAGTGTGCGCAGAAGGTATAACTTCTAGCTCTCTTAATGTATCCAAGGGTGTGCCACAGGGATCGGTTGTAGGACCATTGTTGTTTATCATTTATATAATCACAATGTTTTAAATGCAAATTTCCATTTTTATGCTGATGACTCTCCAAATCAGGCTCTTTGTCAGCTCCAGACTGCTTTTAACATTGTAAAATCTAACTTACGTGATTTGAAACTTGTTTTAAATGCTGGAAAGATGAAGCTCATGATCTCGAAAGCAAAAACCAAACACTTGAACCTCCCTCCTATCACCACTTCATAGGGTTCTGAGATTATGGCATATCTTGTTATTATCATTGACGATTCTCTTTCTTTTAAACCTCACATTTTAGAACTTTTAAAAAAGTTAAGAATAAAATTAGGTTTTTACTTTAGAAACGAGTCCTGTTTTTCTTTCGAGGCCAGAAAGCGATTAGTCTCTGCAACGTTTCTGTCTGTGCTGGACTATGGAGATGTTGTTTATATGAATGCATCGTCTCAGTGCCTCAGCTCTCTGGATACGTCTACCACGGGGCACTGAGATTCATAACAAACCTCAAAACCCTGACGCACCACTGCACCTTATATGCTCGTGTTGGATGGTCTTCCCTGATCACCCATAGATTGAAACACTGGCACATCCTTATTTATAAAGCTATTCTTGGTGCTCTTCCTCCATACTTAGGGATCTACATTAGTCGGAAATGTAGTGGACCATATCGGCTTCGCTCCGAGGACTTGTTTCTTTTAACTGTCCCAAAAGTCCGTACTGAACTTGGGAAAAGGGCTTTTAGTTACGCTGCTCCGGCTGCCTGGAACCAGCTGCAGAATGAGCTGAAACTCAGAGCTGGTCTCTCTGAACAGACTTAAAGCGACTCTTAAAGACATTGAAGCAGACCGCTGTGTCTGTAAAGGTTTTAATTAATGTTGTGATTGTGACTGTTTTTTGTCTGTAACTATGCTGCTGCCTATCTTGGCCAGGACTCTCTTGAAAAGGAGATTTTTAATGTCAATGAGACATATCCTGGTAAACTAAAGGTTATAAATAAATAATAATGTATTACTTAAAGAGACAGTAAATTATAATATTGACTTAATATTTTTTTATTTTTTTAACTTAAAGAGACAGTATCTTGAGGTAATAAATTATAATATTTATTTATTTTTACTTAAAGAGACAGTATCTTGAGGTAATAAATTATAATATTGATTTAATATTGATTGATTTTTTAACCTAAAGACACAGTATTTTGAGGTAGTAAATTATAATTTTAACTTAATATTTATTATTTTTAAATTATTTATTATTTTAAAAAAGAGACAGTATTTTGAGATTATAAATTATAATACTGAATATTATAATTTATTACTTAGAGACAGTATCTTGAGGTTATAAATTATAATATTCAATATTATAGTAACATCACAGCATAATAACATTCTGAAAATGTTCAAATTTGATCTTTTTACAAATCATTATGAACAACCTGACATTTCTTAAGAACAAAAGGTGCAATTTCAACAATATTATGCCTCATTTATCATTTACACATGTGTGTTACAACTTACAGATCAGTGTATCTACAAAGACACAAAACATTTAGTCACAGGGATCAAAACAACTCATTTTTACACTTTGCAAAGTCATCCCGCGGGCCGGATTGGACCCTCTGGCGGGCCGGTTTTGGCCCCCGGGCCGCATGTTTGACACCCCTGCACTAGAGGTATTACAGTTCATCCTGAGAGGGACATGAATGTTTGTAACAAAGTGCATGGTAATAAATCTAAGAACTAATTTTGAAGCATTGAGACATGTACACAACAGTTCCTAAGAAAATACTGAAACTAATAAGGACTTAAAATGTGGTAGCTCAAATAAAATATTTATTTAGTCTAAACTGCCATGTTTCATATTCATTGAATGGGGAGTGTTTGTATGAAGCGTGAGTAGATTGCTCCCTCTAGTGGTGTATTTGAATAAAGTCACCATCCTGAATCATGAATGTGAAATCATACTCCATTCATAAACATAAACACACCGATACTGAAAAACTGTACATACACTAAATGTTTACAGTGATTGATTCACTTCAGAAATGACACTGCCATCATGTTTTATAGAGATGTAATATAAGATGTAACATATATTTTGTATATAGAACACTGATATTTCAACACTAAATGACAACACAAGCATAAAAAGTCATAATTACAACATCATTGTGATTTACAGACTTACTGTGTATGAACCTTTATCATTTTCTTTACACATGACAGATGAGTTTGTGACTGAAAGGAGATGCTGGTTTTAACCCTTCATACCACCACCACTGTAGCCAGAACATGTTTCTAATCCATGTCATGATTTATAACGTTATTTGTTAGTACAAAAATAATACAAGCAACTACAAAAAATGAGAACGGCAATACAACAAAAGAAGAATATGGTATCTGGACGTTGGAACCATGCTTTCATCATCTCAACCTTCTGTTGAACCCTCTGTGCCCAGCTGTCACCCTCTGTATGACAGTAGAATAGGTAAATTCTCTCACTGAAATTGCAGTTGGTAAAAGAGTAGACCAACATCATAGTGTCTGCATCACAGAAGGACACCAATCCTTCGTCATAGTCTACATACACCACGACTCTCTCAGGTTTGACTATCAATAAGAGGTGGACTGGGACTTCATTTAGATCCTTGGAGTTGTGGTCCGTTGCCAACCGTATGACCCAGTTTCCATCCTTGGGGTTAGGTATGAACACCTTTATCCCACGCATGGACTCTCTATCTACTTCTAAATCCTCGCAGTAGCTCCATTCGGCCTGAACCTCACGGTAGAATCTCCCTTTATAAAAGTCCCTGTTTAGAGCCAACTCATCATATCTGTTGACTTGAGGTTGAATCCACCAAATGAGACCATCTTGCGTTTGATACAACACCACACGGTTTGCCATAGCTTCATTGTTGCCTTTCCTCTTGTGCTTGGTTTTCTGCTGCCTCTTTCCAGGCTTATGTTTAATTTCCTTTACTTTCGCCTTTTTCTTCCCCATCTGAGCACTCTTGGGTACATATGCTTCCTGTAAAGGGACCATATCATGAGCTCTGTGTTCTGTACACAAGGTACATGTCTGGTCACTCCTGCAGAAGCGCTCCAATATTCTGTCGTGCTTCTTGCATATTTTGCCCTCAGGGTTATGCACAGGATTAGTCAGCGTGTGTCTCTTCAAAGCAGCAACTCTCAGATGAGGCTCTAGGTGTGTCTCACAAAAAGAGGTCAAGCACACCAAACAGGTTTTAGAGGCCTTGGACTTGTTGCCATTAAGGCAGCAGTCACATGGCACCTCTCCTGGTTTCACAGGGGAAGTATTGTTAGCTTTTGCATTTAGTTCCTTGAAAATGTCCACAACGTCCCTGAATTCGGTGTTGATGCAAAGTTTGAGCCCTTTGTTGAACTTCTCGTTGCACAGTGGACACTGAGACTGCTCTTTGCCCTCCAAGTGCTTGGTGAGACAGGCCTTGCAGAAGTTGTGTCCACACGGAGTTGAGACGGGCTCGGTGAAAACATCCAGACAGATGGAGCACAGGAACTGATCTTCAGACGGGAATCTGCAGGACGTGGCCATAGCTAGAGGAGAGGAGAGCTTTTAGAGTTAAGAACAATCCATTGTTTTGACTCCAAAGTTCTACTGGTGCAAGCCATTTTATGAGCAACAAGTATTACATGTGACACATAGCAATGAATACTCAGAATACTATCAAGTACATTGACACAGGGCGTATACTTCACCTTCGTGCTTGCTCTGCTGTCTGTTTCTGTACAATCTGAACCGTGTTTACAGTTGTTAAGTTTCACTTCCTTATAAAGGATGCAATACTGCACCTCCTCCCCCATACTCCACCCATCTGCTCTTCCATGTGACATTAACCCATTAATAACATGATACAATATATGATTGTGAGCATAATTTCTGCTAATAAAGCTAATTTGTTATTACTTCCTGCTGTCACTTCAGTCAATTTGTGTGTGTCACAGTGTAATTACAGATCCACTCAAACAAAACAACACCGACTCAAACCACAACGAGCATCTGTGCTCACTCAAACACTTAAAAAGGAAATCGGTCTTTGAATCAAGTCGGCCAGTGTGAAATTATTTGCAAAGTTCCTGCTCTTAAAGGGTTAACGTGAAAGAAACTTCTGTGCCACTGAAATGACATGAATCACTCCGCAAATATTCTCTCTTCAGTGAAACTGCTCTTAAGTTTTTGTTACCCTAAAAATAGAGTGGAAAGAAGAATGTGCCTGCAAGACTAACTCCAAATTTCACTTGATGAATCAATAACATAATCTAATTACTTTTGTTCATGCGTTGCCTAATATGGATGATGAAGCTGAAGCTATGTATTGTATTTCAACCACTTACTTCAGTGCTGCCAGCATGCCCATGATAGTGCGGATGTTTGCGCTTTTGATTTCAATAACAAACAACATTTAACCACCAAAAACACTATTTATACAAAACAGTGTTTTTCTTATTCCTGGTTCCTGTAATAGAATTAATGTACAGCAGTCTTGTAAGAACCTATTTATTAATCTAAAAAAAGGTTTCGACCCTTTGATACTTTGATAGGAATGTGTCACATAAGTTACAAAGTAATTTAACTGTATATTGCAAAGGGTTAGGCCTGCATAGGAAATTAAACTAATGAGGTAGAATGTAAAACATAAAATAATCTCTTCTCCTCTCCTGCCCTCAGCCAGCAGTCATCTGTCTAAAGAGCAGTTCCTGTGCCCTAATGTTTTCCCCAAGGCCTGTCTTTACTCCATGTGCATACGCTCTGAAAGACCTGTGTAATCAGATGTTAGGACAGCAGTGACCGCTGCCTTTCTATATTCATAGCTCGATCTCAGAAATAGAAACTAATTTGAGGAAGTCTAACGATGCCAGCAGCAGTCATATGACCGAGACGCTGCCAAACCGGTGGAGTCATAAAGTCTTGGTACGTGGCTTCTTACTGCGAGACTCAAATCTAATACACGTATGCAGGAAGTGTTGTTAATCATTCCTCTATGTATGAATATTGTAGTATCTTGTGTACATTTTTCCACTATAACATTGTGTGTTGTCATTTGATAATGGCTTTATTCATACTAACTTTGAATATGAATAAATGTGCCCAATCTCGATTGATATAATGCATCTTCGGAATGTCGACAAGAGAGTGTGATAGCTGTAAATGTATAAAAGACGTTAGAGTTGGCACTCGTGGTAATGTTGCTCAGCCAATGAAGTATGTGTAATGAGTAATGCAATTGCCTTCAATGGCTCACTATGACAACGTGAGAGAGTGATAAGATTGTCACTCAATTGACGGCAGTGGTGAAATGTAACTGCAGGGTCCAGAAATGGGCATTTATGCGTGTTTTAATTATTATCGCATGTTTTGATTATTTATCTATCTTGTTTTAGTTAATTTTTTTAGTGCGTTTTGTTCTGCTTTTATAATTATTTTAGTTATTTTTATGATTGTGCTAGGAACGTGACACAAACGCTTGAACTCAAATGCACGATTCAGGACAAAGTTTCAAAAATCAAAAGGGTGTTTATTGAAAAACACAAAGTACAACAAAAAAAAGAGGAAAAAACGTAGTAGACGAGAACTGTAAAAAAACATAAACTAAACTAAGCCTGAATACGGGAACAATGCTACAGTGATTTTGCTCAAAAACACTGGCTCTCTACAAGACACAAGACGAACTAGCACATGACAAAGGGAGACGAGGACTATAAAGGTACATCTCAATAAATTACAATGTCGTGGAAACGTTAGTTTATTTCACTAAGTTAATTAAAAAAGTGAAACTCATATATTATATGGATTCATTACACATAAAGTGAAATATTTCAAGTCTTTATTTGTTTTAATCTTGTAATACAGCTAATGAAAACCCAAAAATCAGTATCTCAGAAAATTTTAATATTACATAAGACTTTGGGCCTCCTTTTGCATGAATTACTGCATCAATGCGGTGTGGCATGGAGGCGATCAACCTGTGGCACTGCTGAGCTGTTATGGAAGCCCAGGTTGCTTCGATAGCGGCCTTCGGCTCGTCTGCATTGTTGGGTCTTGCGTCTCTCATCTTCCTCTTGATAATACCCCACAGATTCTCTATAGGGTTCAGGTCGGGCGAGTTTGCTGGCCAATCAAGCACATTCATTCCATGGTCATTAAACCAGGCATTAGTACTTTTGGCAGTGTGGGCAGGTGCCAAGTCCTGCTGGAAAATGAAATCAGCATCTCCAAAAAGCTTCTCAGAAGAAGGAAGCATGACGTGCTCTAAAACTTCCTGGTAGACGGCTGCGTTCACTTTGAACTTGAGATAACACAGTGGACCACCACCAGCCGATGACATGGGTCCCCAAATCATCACTGACTGTGGAAACTTCACACTGGATTTCAAGCAACTTGGATTCTGTACCTCTCCGCTCTTCCTCCAGACTCTGGGACCTTGATTTCCAAATGAAATGCAAAATCTACTTTCATCTGAAAAGAGGACTTTGGACCACTGAGCAATAGACCGGTTCTTCTTCTCCTAAGCCCAGGTAAGACGCTTCTGACATTGTCTCTGGTTCAGGAGTGGCTTGACATGAGGAATGCGACAGTTGTAGCCCATGTCCTAGATGTGTGGAGGCTCTTGATGCACTGACTCCAGCCTCAATCCACTCCTTGTGAAGCTCCCCCAAATTTGTGAATGGCCTCTTCTTGACGACCCTCTCAAGGCTGCGGTTATCCCTGTTGCTTGTGCACCTTTTCAGACCACACTTTTTCCTTCCATTCATCTTTCTATGGATATGTTTTGGATACAGCACTCTGGGAACAGCCAGCTTCCACCTTTTGAGGCTTTCCCTCCTTGTGGAGAGTGTCAATGACTGTCTTCTGGACAACTGTCAAGTCAGCAGTCTTCCCCATGATTGTGAAGCCTACTGAACCAGATTGAGAGACCATGTAAAGGCTCAGGAAACCTTTGCAGGTGTTTTGAGTTCATTAGCTGATTAGAGTGTAACATCATGAGTCAACAATATTGAACTTTCTCACAATATTCTAATTTTCTGAGATACTGATTTTTGGATTTTCATTAGCTGTATGCCATAATTATCAAGATTAAAAACAAATAAAGACTTGAAATATTTCACTTTGTGTGTAATGAATCCATATAATATATGAGTTTCACTTTTTGAATTGAATTAGTGAAATAAACTAACTTTTCAACGATATTCTAATTTATTGAGATGTACCTGTATATACACGCAAGAAGTAATGGGACACAGGTGGCAACAATCAAATCAAATGCCTGAAGTAGCCTACACAAACCTCTGGCAGCGATCAACTAGCAACAGCATAGTGGACGGGAGGGTAGAGGTGGACTGCGAAATAAATGACTGAGAAATGACATTTATTAGAGGTTTTACAAACTATGGGGAAATGTGACATTTTTAGCTCGCTCCTTTGAGACATTTTAGCATGCTGTTTTAACTTTATATGGGATTTATGACAAAGAAAAGCTATTTTGTAATGTACCTTAATTGTGTGATTTATTTCTTCTCACCCCTGATTTTGAAGAACCTGTGTAGCCTTTAAATCCTCGGGGCTCTTATAACCCAAGGTGGTATAATTGTTCTAATTATATGACTCCCCCCATCATATAACTAAGTACATTTACTCAATTAATGTACTTAAGTACAATTTTGAGGTGCATGTACTTTTCTTTAGTATTTCCTTTTTCTGCTACTTTATACTTCAGCGTGTTCAATATATAATTGCAGTTGAATATTGGACACATTTCTAAATATCATTTTGATAACTAGATGCTCTCTGTAAACCTCATGTTTACCATAACTGCCTGTCTCTGAGTCAATGAGCCATTGCAGCATAACTGAGATTATATGTTTTCTTTAGTTATCTTTAAACATGGAGGTCAAATTTTAAAGGAAAGGGGAGAAATTAGCCAAGAGAAAGATGGGAGGATGAGGGGAGAGTAGAGGGGGTAGGATGAATGGGTAAGGACAAAGCAAGAAGGTATAAGTGGGAATGTAAAAGTATAGACGGGAAGGAAAGATATTCAGGGCGTCCCAACACAGGGAGTTCATCTACGTTTTTCTTCCCCCACAGTTAGTTAAGAGATGTCAGTTTTCAGAGATGAGGCCAGAGAAATATTCCACACGACCGTATTATTGCTTCTCTCAGGATCTAAAGGTGCCCTGTAGTTTCATTAAACACAAAAAAAAGTTCTGTTTTAATTTTTCTTGACCAAAATGCATTCTGTGTATCCTTGAGTGCATTTCCTTCCTCATAAGGATCATTTGCAAAGCTTATTATTTATGTTTGCTTGCTTGCGGTCTTCCCTTGCACTTTTACTTTATTGCCTTTTGTTCACGCATTGCTACCATAGGAAGGAGTCATGTGAGAGGAACATGTTGTGAGTATAAAGCAGAAGAAGAATGTTTGCTTCATAATAAAATCAAAAGGTGTCCTCAAAAGGCAAAATAGACTACAGATCTGTTTTCAGAGCAACAAAATAGTGTGTAGTTATCTTGAATGTCTGAATGAAGGAGCATCAGTCCATTAAATTGATTGCAGTGCTCTTGAGCAAAAGACTTTTATAATTACTCCAGAAAGTCAGTTCATAGACTGACACTGTGGTTGTTTGTAAGCATAACTCTCTGCAGCTGCTCCCTGTTGCATTGAGTGTAGTCTAGAGTTGACTGAGGAATAAAAAATATTAATTAACAACCTTTAAATACCATCACGTTTAATAAGATGACTGTTTGTTTGTTAGTTTTGAAGGTCATTACCACAACAAAGAAAGAGTGTACTTTCCATCGGATAGCTCATTTCCATATAAAAGTGGAAATCAATTGTAGCTCATACACCTCATTAAGCCAAAGTATTCTTAGTATTTCTGTTTCAGTCTTTTTTCTCAAAATAAATCCCCTCTTTGGTGCAGCTCAGTAGTAATGATCCATTTTAGTTTAGAGGGCGGGGAAGTGAGAAAGCTTGGCTCTTTCATTGTACAGCATGCCTATAGGCTGCTATATATTCATGTGATTACACAACTTGATTAATTATGGCACACACTGAAATATAGAATATTAAATCCTAACATAAGGTAATGCCCTTATTTCTCCTATTGTTCATTTTAATGGAAAATACATAGAGTAGGTCATTTTGGCTTTACATTAATTTACCCTGTGGCCAAGTCAAACATTCACACAGTAAAATACGCTGTGCACTGTGCTACATATCTTGTTCTCCACCATTTCTTGGACTCCCAAGAATACAAATTCTGAGTCCATTTTCTCCATGCATGCACAGTATAAAAGTGATTTAAAGCCTCTTGATGAAAAGCTTGGCTGTATGCAATTTCATTTTTACATAGCCTATTTCTTCAAAATAAATACCTTAACATAAGCTACTTCAAAAAGACAGTATATGAAACACTATTGTGCATTTAAATAAATTATGAATAGTTTTGTGTTAGTAGCCTAACATGTTCAAATCTCAAGATACAAGGTCCATAGCTACTGATGCGTTTCTACAATGAAATAATCTTTATTGCACCAGGGCAAGACATTTGTCACCCACAGCCAAATGACTTACAGATCATCACCAGTATAAAAGTTGATCCAACTAATTAAAATCTCCATGCATGCAAACATGTTAATGCAGTAGGCCTATGTTCCTTATTCTTTTGTATCTTTTAGTTGACAAGTGGGGGCTCTTACGGTTTTACTGTAGTGCCAGAACAGATTCTAACCCTCACAGACATTATAAAGTACCACCAGTAGGTGTCGTAGCTACATTTCTAATAGCTTAGTGTAAAGCCATTTGTTACAGAAAGCATCAGAGTGCCATGCTGTTTAAAGAAAATGCATATTTATAGATCTAAGTGCTGTTACATCCAAAAAGCTATAGCTTATATGCACTTGAAGTCACAGCAGCTGTTTGTTGACGTCATAATCACGTCTTGGTGGCTGACTGAAGCAGCATCATGGCTTTTGTCTCCATCTCCTACTTCCCTGTCAGTCACTCACAGGGCTCGATCCAGTGGTCATCGACACACAGCGTCCAACGGCATTGTAGCGATAACACTGGCTGCACCCGCACAGCCTGAGTTCACTAATCACTAAACTCACGAGCCTGCAAGACTGACAGGGCATGTGGGTGTCCTTTGGTATCACAATATTAATAATAGTAGATATGGAGAGCAACAACTCAGAGCGGGGTCTCTTCATGTCAGAGCTTCCGAACAAAACGCTCTTTCTCTTTGAAACATCAGAACAGGCAAAGGCGCATTCCTGTACGCGCGTAACCGGTCTCACGTATGCTACGTGAACGTGCTCAGCAAAGTGGGTCTCACTGGCAATTTGAAGACTGGAAACTCAGTTCTAGTCATATTTTATATGAGTTTATTTATTTAAAAGACATGTTTTATATAAGCTACCATAATGAAAGTGTCTAGTTGTATGTGACTTTTTCAGCTCCACGTGGCCGAATGACACCGATGATTGTTTTATTCACGAAATAGACGTTAATTTCCTTTTTAAGGTCGGTATACACATCCATATGTTTTACCAGCACATTGTACTGTATGTCAGTGTTGCCAATCTGATACGAGTAAAATGGATAAATGAATTGTTTGTGTTTTTGTTGTAAACTCTACATCAACTGTCACGTTTCAAACGTTCATGGTGAAATGATGAACACATTTTGTGCATGCAGGGTCTGGAGATGGGATCGGCTGACGGCGGGGGGAGCAAACTCCACCCAGCAGATAGGATCTCGGGCAGGCGGAGCGGGAGGCAGCTTGCGCCGAAAGGGCTCGGGCTGGTTGGTCGGGACGCCTGACAAGTCCCGCAGAAAACTTCAGAGGGGCAAAGTCCAGAGTGAGAGGGAGACGGAGTGGAAGTTAATGTGTGAGTGCGTGCTGGGAACTAAATCACATGTCATTTTAAAGAAATGCTCAAAAGATGGCGATGGTAATAGCGACGGGAGTTTCAGGTGCCTCCGGAGTGCAAAAAAGTGGATTTGTGGAGGTTTTGGTGCGGGAGCAGTGGCACAAAGTTTTGGTCAACTTGAACGAGGAAGCGCTCACGTTAAGCTGCGAGGAGGGCTGTGTTAACGACAACGTGGACGACAATGTCAGCTCCAACGGCGTTACCAACGGATCTTACCTTGATAACAATAACACCAACTCCAACAACGGCCCCCAAACTGTGCGCACCGCGTTCACGGACCTGCCGGAGCGAGTGCCCGAGGCGATCGCCAACAGAAAGCGGTGCGTCAAGGTGGCCAAGCAGGAGATCGGGGGACTTGGGATCAGCATCAAAGGCGGGAAGGAGAATAAAATGCCCATCCTCATCAGTAAGATATTCAAGGGGCTCGCAGCAGACCAGACCCAGGCTCTGTACGTCGGGGACGCAGTCCTGTCTGTGAACGGCGTGAACCTGCGGGACGCGACACACGACGAGGCTGTGCAGGCGCTGAAACGGGCCGGGAAAGAGGTGACACTGGAAGGTAGGCATGCTAAGACTGTGAGGATGGCAGGAATAATGTTAGACCCAAATGTGAAGGAACTTTTTTCATACCTAAGGTCTTATTTTTAGGGAAGATAAGGTCTTATTTTAGGAATCCCACGTGTGAGTGCTTGCATTAATTTATTCAAGTGAAGGATTTTTACAGCATACATGCGGAGACAAGAGTTAAGTGTTGGTGAATTTCCGCCTCATTTATCTCGAGACCTAATATAACCTCACTCTTGACAAGCAAGGGAACCATTCATCGTGCAGGGTGGGAAACATCTCGTGTGAGGGTTTCTCGTCCCTCATGACTTCATATTTCCTCTACTGGTGTTGGGCTGTTTTAATGCATGATATCCAGTAGGTCTGCAAGTATTTTTGTTCTACCTGCCAGTTGATTGCATTCACTTGGCGTCCCAGATGCAAATTAGTCCTTGAGAGGAACAAATGAAAAGCAGCGGGCTCCAAGTGTTGAATCATGGGAATGAAAACCTCTGCTGTAGGTTGTAATTTACTTTACATTACATAAAGGAAGTACTGGTTAATAGCAAGAGCCAAGAAAGAAAAGGTGGTATTTTATTTTATATCTCATCTAATCAAATTTGTTTCGTCTCCCATGGTAGGAAACTGAAGTGAAACTTTTCTGAAAACATGTTTAATTTACAGTAAGATAGACACTTTATGTAATTGTGTACGTAGTGCAACTTTACTTGATATCAATAGTTTGACTGACTGGCTGCCTTTTGCACAAAATAATAGTTTAGATTCAGATTTCTAACGTAACAGTTATTATGCAACCAGAGGTGCCATGGGAGAATCATGCAAGGTCAAACTCATATCGTCACTCTTCCCCTCACGCTCAAACAAATCCAACTCTACAGTCCCTGTAGTGTCTCTCGCTCTCTCTCACACACACACACACACACACACACACACACACAGTCACACACACAGACACACACTTACTTTTGTAAAGGCACACACACTTGCTTTCAATTCACTCACATGAACTGTGAGGCCAAGTTAGTTTTGTGCAGTTGTTTTTAGCCAAAAGTGAGGATGAAAATTAGGCTGATGGCAGGCAGATTCCACTCTGAGGGATGAACATTGTTTTACTCCACACACACACACACACACACACACACACACACACACACACACACACACACACACACACACATACACACGTATTCAAGTGCAAATACACACGCATTCACACACTGGAAAATGTTGCACACAAGTGCCCACTTCTGAGTTTTTTTATTCCTGTTCCTGTGAGGCCTCTTGGACCCAAGATGGTAAGAACAAAGCGTCCCTCGCTCTAGTGCACACACACACACACACACACACACACACACACACACACACACACACACACACACACACACACACACACACACACACACACACACACACAGATAGATAGATGATCCTTCCCAGGGGGACACAGGGGCTGTACTGCAGAGGAAAAAGCTGGTCCCAGCTGAAAACTTACCGAGATAAGACAGAAGGAGAGAGGGATGGAGCAGGCAGGGAGGAAGGGGGGTGGAGCTGAAATGTGAATTTAATGGGGAAAGTGCTGTGAGGAAGAGAGATAGAAAGAGACTGAACAGAAGGAGAGCTAACGAGGGAGGCTAACAGGCTGATATAAAGATGACGGCGAGGGTTAACTTAAGGGTAACAGCGAGACAGGAGTTCACCACAACATAATTTGCATTTGGCAAAGCTATGAAACAGAGGAATAGTACAAAGTGACAAAGTATTCAAGGAGTTTCATGAATCTTTAGAGGCCGTTAAATGTGCTTAACACGTAACCCACCACGTTTACTTTCATTTCAAACAAAAAGACAATAAATTGGTGATTTATTTCCTTTTTCTTATGTCTGACAGTAAGCCACCTTCTAAGATGTGATAGAAGAATGCATTACATGAGGAAGGAGATCAGGAGGAAACACCGGATTCAACTGTTAGGAGAGCTAGCGTGTGTGTGTGTGTGTGTGTGTGTGTGTGTGTGTGTGTGCGTGTGTGTGTGTGTGCATGTTTGTAATCTGTTTTTTACTCTAGCACTGACAAGCCATCTTGGAAACTCCAATGGAGAACAAATTCAGCTAAAATATGCAGCGACCACTCGCATCAGGCCGTATTAGGGCAGCAGATTGACTCAGTGGTCAACAAATGATTGGCCCGCGGTTCAAGCCCCCGTGTCAGAGAGCATCCGCTTTGTTAAAGTGTCCCCTGAGCAAGACGCTGGCTCTCTGCTGGCTCTGTTCTGTGGCTCAGCATGCAGCCTGACAAGTCAAAAGTGAATTTCCCGTTGGGAATCAATCAGAGTTCTTCAGCTGTGCCACAAAGCTCCTAGCAACCGCAGCCAGTGCCATTATGGAGGTCTAGTGAAGAATTGCTTATACACACCAAAAAATGACTTAAATTATATACTGATAGAAAACAATAAATAATGCAGTTACAAGTTTGTACTTGCAACTTGAGTCACACAAGATCATTAAGTGAGTTAACGAGGTCCACCTGGAGCCCTAAGGTCACTTGAATAGAACAGAGCCATCGTTAATGTCATTAGTAACACCTGTGCTTTTTGCTACTATGACAAGTCAAAAAATGTCTGCTGTGAAAAGCCCTATGTCACACGCCATTGGTAGGCGGTTGTGTAACAAACTGTCAACACAATCTGGACCTACAGCAGAACAGCGCCAGGCCATCATGCTTCAAACAAAGTGCTTGATGAATTGTCTAACAGTGTCTGAACCCCCTCTCTCCAACTGTTTACAACAATAGAGTTGGAGGGGGTTGCAGCCAATGTTTTTCTCATAACATTTCGAAACAGAAAATCTTGCATGGTTGGCTACTTTCACAGCAGACAGTTTTGACTTGCCATTGTAGGAAAAGCACTGGTGTTACTAACATCATTAACGATGGCTCTCGCGGGAGGCCGGGACAGGACCCTGAAAATGAAGCAGCTAAATGGAATTCAGCCAGATTTAATTATTTACACCTATGCTTTCTGTACCATGACATGTCAAAATGTCTTTAGTGAAAAAGGCCTAATGGCCAGGTGTGTGGAGAAGAGCAAGTATGCAAGATTTGAACTTCTCTCTCAAAGAGACAGCATTCTTAGTCAGCAGACCCTGCCTTCACTTGCCTTCTCTCCCATTATCAATAGAGAATATGTGAGATGCCCCTTGATGGCAACAACAGGAGACGTGGAACATTTACCTGCCGATGGTAAACAACTTGATAAGTCCCTGATGCAGGAATGAGAGAACTTTACAGGTGTCAATCATGGCTGCAAGTCACACAAGGATAACTGCTCTTAATGTTCACAGCTGTCCCTGTTCTGTCCTCGTTGAACTGTTTTGTTTTCCTCCTATTGTTTTAATTTTTGTATTGTTGTTTATGCAATGATGATTGAAAATTCAGTCCACCCATGGGGGTGTTAAGTTTATCTTTTCCCTCAGCACAAAGAGCAATTTGATAGGATAAAAAGAGATGAGAACAATTCCTTTGGAGAATTATGTACCTCAATTCACTTGTGTTTATAATTAAAACTGGATATTCTCACATTTGTTTTCCAAATTTAGATTATGGAGTATTTTAGAGGCAGTAGGAGATATAGATTATGTCTACCCCACACAAGGAGGGTCAGATCATTAATTTAGAACATGTATTATGCTGATTGTGCCCATGTGATCATTCAGGCTGAATAAAGCCTTCCCAAGATTGGCTTGCTGCAAAGATGCTAAATTGATTTTCACTGACCTCGGAGTAGCACAGGTTGTTTATAACCAGAGGTGTTGAGAATTCTCAATATATTATTCTTATTTAAGGTGTGAGAAAGGTTTTCTGCATTTTTTTTCTCAGTAGTAATCATAGCTACAACTGTATAGTCTATGTAGGCTATTTAATGCAACCCTAGAGTTGCTAAAAATGGACACTTTTCTATAAGCTCTGCCCCGCTTTGTTGTTGCTGCGTCTGTTAAACTCTCCGCTTTTGTATGGCAAAAATGTACAGTGTAAACTGTGGTGGATTTGCCACCAAAGTTCTTTGTCATTATTTAAATGATGTGTTCTTGATTTCGGACAGAGGTATACAAAAGCAGGCTCTTCATCTATAGCTGGCAACTGTTGATATTGCCGGCAGATTGTATCAGCTGTAGCTAGCTAGTTAATTACACTAATGTTGGCTCTAGGAGTTGGTTAAAATCCCCGTCTCTGGCTGACTTTTTGTTTCCAGCTGACTTGGGGAGGCTGTGGCTCAGGAGGTAGAAATCAGTGGTTCACAAACGCACTGTTTAATCAATTCCTTACACTCTTGCTGTTGTGCTTTATTGTGTTTTAGGAAGCTAAATACAAAGAAACCCTTTTAATGCTGAATATTACTCGGACTAAAACCACTCACACATCTCATGTGGAGAAATCTAAAATAAGGTTGCTACGCTATGAGCAGACAATTTTCATGTTCGGAATTGGAGAAAGGTGGGTGAAAACACTCCAGGTTGAAATGTATTTTAATGCGGACACACAGCATCAAACGGTATTATTTGTAAGCATCAAGACACGTCCAAAAAGCTTTTACATGAAAGCAGAAGAAATGAAGAACTGAAAGTCAGAATACATCTGCCACACTTCAGCTGACAGGAAATGAGTCAGTGTCCTGTAAACTCCCCTGTTGATCCACCTAACAAGCCGTACCTGTCATCACCTGACATCTGAATGGGTAAGAGTGTGTGTGTATGAGTGTGTGTATGTGCTGCTGTCAGCAGTGTGATGCAGAGAGTGTGTGTGTGTTCATGTATATGTCCGCTACTTTTTGTGGAGTCTGACTCAGAGCGGATGATGGTGATGATAATAACAACTACGGCAGCGTTGCATTAGTGTTTTGGTGACGATGAAAGATTAATTCATTCATTCCTCTGTGAATGTGTGTACAGCCAAAGCAAAAGCTGAGTCAGAGAGTTAAAGCTTGTCTGTTTTTCCTGTTGGCTTTGTTTGAAGAACACAAAAACTCCTTTCCCCTCCAGGTGTAAGCATAGTGTTTGTTTTGTCCTAATTTACTTGTGTTTGTCATTATAAAACTAAACTCTACGTGGCTAAATACTTCACTTTTGTGCTTAAATTAATGTTTTGGAAAATATTTAACAGACCCCCAATAGGAAGTCTGTCATGCAGCTTCACTGACATCTGTTCACACTTTCTGTGGTTGGGGTTTGAGTGAGTATGGTGCTTTATGTTGCCATTTATGGAAATAATGGAACATGTAACACACAGCTCACTGGTTTCAAGATTGATGATAATAAAGTGAAAGACACAATACATTATCTTTTTCATTTTTGCCACGGAGTATTTTATCTTCTCGTGAGCAAACATTGAGGAATAGCCTTGATAGATTTGGGTAAAGCTTAAATATGGACGAGCAGGACAACAGAATATGCACACGATTTTGGTTATGAGAATGATGCACTCACATTTAAAAAAAAATGTGAGTGCATCATTCTTTAGAGGTAAAATGCACAAAATGACCAACCATTAGCTCAGCCCCACTATTATAGTTACTGTTGCTACTTCTGTCAAGCTTTCCTGTCTTACGGCCCATATGCAGTTTACAATGATAACAGTGGCAGATTTACCACTTGAAGTTCTTTGTGATTTTTAAACAATGTGTCCCTGATTGCGGACGTAATAGAAAAGGGAAAGCATTTAATTTCTTGCGGGAGACCGTTGATTTTTCTGGCAGACTTTATCTTGACTTTTTGCAAATAAGCTCTTGAGAACGACTCATGTTTCTGTTCACCGTCTGTGTGCAGGATTCAGTACACTTGTGTACTTGTTCACACACATGACTCAAATTTCCACATTGAAGTTATTGCGCTATTTATAGCCAGAACAATATATCATGATGTTTGTAAACAGAAGACTTATGGCTATTGATTTCTTTTCTTCTAAAATATGACATTTTAACAACAATCTTAATCAGATTATGTCTTCTTTCTACTGTGAAACATGTTTCATGCCTCTTCTTCTACTTGTTGCAAGTTACGAGCTTGCTGCTTGCAGAGTTTTAGTAACTGTTTGACATCAAGTTCAGAGTTCAGTGTCCGTGAGTATTTCTGCCTACACACATTTAAATTCCTCGTTTAGAAATGGCCTCCAGCCTGTCACTGTTCATTGTTCAGTTAAGGCCATATTTGAGTTATTTGATATATTGGTCCAAATATTACGAAAAGATGTCTTGAGGGTGGACTTGTAAAGGCCTTTTGTGCTGCGGTAGTATCCAGCTACCTGCTCAGTGCCGACATGGAGTTAAAGCCTTCATTCTGCAATCAGAGGAGCCTTTTCCTTCTTTCCTTCCTTCTTTGCACTGCTCTGTTCTCTTTCCAGCTTTACCAACGTCAAACCTTCTACTTTCTCTCCCACCGGCTCAATGAGAGGTTTCTTTTTTCCGCTGGTACATTTTCTCACCAAATAAAAATCTCTATTATAAGCATATGGTAGAAAGTCCAATGACTTCAGACCTCATTAAATACTGTTAAGCACCATCAAGTGAAAAAGACACAATGAGGTTGATAGAGTAATTACAGTGTGTGCGTGCGCGTGTGTGCACTAATTGCCTCATTTGGAAAGCAGAGTTTTCGAAATATATATATATTTTTAATAAATGTTTTTTCAAATATCATCAATGGAAGTGACAATTTTAATTGTGAGTTGAACAGCTGGTCTCTGGTCATACATACATACATACATACATACATACATACATACATGAATACATCTGCATTGCGACTGGGAGTCCTACTGAAAAAGATTTAGTTGTTTCTGTATGTGCACGCTCTCACTTTGTCTCAAGCAACTACAATCAGACAGCTGGGGGATGGCTGTCCTTCGTTTGGTCTTTTGGTTTGACTAATGTAACTGCTGCTTTCAAACGAAGGCCCGAGCATTACGACCCCTATCCTCTCCAAGTTCTTATCGTGCTATTGAGGTTATTGTGCAGAGTTGGCCCGTGTTGGTGCTGTAATGGAATATAAACACGACCCATGGGAATGCACACACATTCACACTGTAATGATCACACGGACTCCACCCCATTTATTTTCCCCTCCGTTGGAAACAGTTACAGCTTTATTTCTGGGCACAGTGCTGCTGCAGTGCCCTGCTGGTCCATGAGTTTACATTTCCTCCATTCAGACTGTCATTGTAAATGTTAACCAAAGACAAATCACCCAATAAACATATTTGTGTAATAGCTGCATTTGATTTGTTTTGAATTTAGTCATTTCAGAAAGTGGACTGTAAATAACCCAAGACTGAGCTGTTTCGCCACCGGTTTCCCCCTCATCTTTGTCCTCATTAGGACTGCAGCTAATGATCGTTTTCATTATTAATTCATTGATTAATCATTTAAAATATAAAAAAACGTCCATCACAGAATCCAGTGCCAAAAGTGACGTCTTCAGATGAATTCTATTTATATGATTTGCTTGATAAGAAATTGTTTTAAAATAAAATTGTGACATTTATTGTTTCAGTGCTACTTTCCGTTCTTTTTTTCTTTGTCACACTCAAGTACGTATTAAGTGAAGCCCTGGAAAGTCTAAAGCCATATTTATGGTCGATACAAGAGGTTAATTGGAGTCCAGCGTCTCCCGTATATCACTACTATATCACTACTGCAACGCTCAACGCATGTATTTTACCGATAAGGTTGTATCGTGCATTAATTATATTCTCAACAGCAACCGTGTTTATATTGTTTCATTACCTATAACTAGAAATCAAGCTTAACAAATCCAATATTTTAGGAAGCACAATGTCGTTCACTGACCATGTTGTCATTTTACTAATGTTTGTCGCCGTCATAAAGTCCAATAAAATGCCTACTAGTGAATGTTTGTGTCAGTCAAATCATTTCCAAAATCCAGCAGTAATGCAGGATTATCACTGGTACACACACACACACAATGTAAGGTACTTGCTGTTTCTTTGTCGCTTCATCATGCTTTGCAGCACAGAAGACGAGGCAGACGGTGTGTGTCAGCCTGTGTGTCTTTGTACTCTCATAAGTTTATCTCAAATGTGTAATCCAGACAAGGTTTTCGTCACCCAACTGCGGCCAATTCGATCTTTTCAGTCCATTGAATTCACTTGTATTGCACCTTGTTATGATGACAAATGTATTTTTCCGCCCTTTAATCTGATTAGACTGTGTGGGTTATTCTACTGTGTAATTGGATCAAGTCGTCTTTGCTGGTCCATCGAGGACACTCTCGCATCACCCCCGTCTCCTCTGTGTTTTGTGTCAGCCTGTCATCTCTCGTCCACAGGTTGGCGTATATATCATAGGGGTCCATAGTGCTTCTTCTAAGAATTGTTCAATTGCTGGATTACAAATGCCACCAGCCATATGCCAATTATACGCAGCTCGTACAGTAGGATATGCCAATTAAACATCCAGGGCATACCAACGATTCAGAACATTCAGGACACAGAAAGCGTACTGAGCACCCACTTTATCTCTGCCTCTCTATTTCTGTCTTTCAATGATGCATGTGTCCTGCCTTCTCTTTGCTTCTACCCTTCTAGACCTAAAAACACGAGGAATTTAAAATCAAGCCCCCAGTGATTGAGTTTGACATTTACAAGTAAAGATTTCGGTTTTTACCAACATCATATGCGGGTTTCTGAGGTACTCGGCATCAGCTGTGACTGTTTTATCAGGAAATATTGCAGGCTGTGGGGGTTACTAGGTTCTGTGTTTACAGGACAATAACTCTCTTGATGCTGCTGGCCTGTAGCAGCAGAAAGGAAGCGTGAATCATCAGTGCAGTTAACAATGTGCATATATTACAGCATTCTAACAAATTAGAGAAACCTTGAAACCTGAGTCTGTTTTAGCTATCAGCATTTTGACATTTGCTGCTATCATTTCAAATTGACAGCAGAGAGTTAACTGTGCCAGCACTGTGTGGAAGGAAGGTAATCATTTAATCAACTGAGCTTCCTGCATGCACTCTTGTATTTGCATACTCTTTAATGATAGAATAACAAGTTGTACACCCATTTATTAAACATTTTAATTTATGGACTTTAAGGAAAGAAATCTACCCCTTCATGCAAACCTGAACCAGCTATTGAACAGACTCGTATTCAAACCGACAAGTTTCCGGTCTACCCACACACATCTTGAGTTCAGGCATCATTTACAGTATGTGCAGAGTTATCTTTCTATCTGCTGCCCCATGACAGTCTGTAATACTTGCCAAATGCCTCAGAGGTACCATAATTAGACAGTTTCTATTTCTGCTGTATACCTGAACATCTGTGGTATCCCCACATCCTTCCTCTGACAGACACAAACTCCCTTCAAAAGTGTGAGACATTTTTTAAACAGCAATTTGTTTGTTGCCTCTGATATAATAAATTGGGACACATCAAAATATAACTTCACAGTCACACATACAGGATATTCTACTCTGATATGAATTGGCATCTATATTAAATGATGTTAAAACAATGCCGATGCCAAGAGACTTCATTGTTCAGTGCACTTGAATCCTAGAAGTGATTTTAAAAGCCTTTTGATAACAAGTTGGGTAGTTGTGTTATACAGGTGTACTGCCACTTGGTGAATAAGTGTATATATACATAATTAAGAATACATTTTCCTGTTTGCAAAATAAAGTTAATTCATTCATTAAGCATTTAATAAAACAAGGTTTACAGCATGCTCTTCAGCGTAGAGACAGGAAAATAATTTGGAGTTTTTATTAGCCAGTAATCTGTGTTTGTATTTTGCCAATTAATGTGTTAAAACTAACCCACCACCTTGACCAAAAGTATCTCAGGAACATGTCCATTTCTAAATGTGCTTCCCCAGTTCCACCTTTACCATGTCTTACTGTATACTGGAAATCTCTGTCTTCCTTTTCTGCCCAGTGAAGTACATGCGCGAGGCAACACCGTACGTCAAAAAGGGCTCCCCTGTGTCAGAGATCGGATGGGAGACCCCCCCCCCCTGAGTCTCCGCGTCTCGGCAGCCATCCCATCACCAGCTCCTCCTCATTTGACCCGCTGAGCTCTCCTACCCAGCCCTCCCTGTCTCTGCAGGGCGACAGGAGGTGCATACCACTCAAGATGTGTTGTGTAACCCGAGCCATGACCACACCAGACCCTGAGAACAGGTAGGTGAAATACACACTCGTGCACACACACAAAAACACATACCTTAAAAATGCCTGTATCCTCATTCTTGAGCTGAAGGCAGTTCTCTGGAGGTGCTGCAGTATTTTTCAGCCTCTCTTAAATATGATCTGTCTGCTTCTCTTGTGCTTTTGGTTCACAGACTAATGACTAGTTCATCGAGTAACTTGCATAGTTCAGTCCTGTGTCGGTCTAATCGTTTTTAAAGATGTACATCTTCAGGAGGAACAAATGGGCTTTGGGCTGCGAGCCACATACAGGATTGGAAAGTTCAAAAGTATTGACAGACGGACTAACACAGGTTGTTGGTGTTTTTATAGGATTCAAGTACAATATAAAAAAAACAGCATAATATTGCTGGCCTTGTCCTTTAAAGTGGCAATAGACAACATGTTTGCTTTAACTTATCATTAGGAAGTATATGCTGAATGCACAATGTAATGGCTGTAGAATAATGACACCATCGGCGTTTAGGTTGGTTTCCTATAAGCCTCACTTTACAATGCAATTCTGTCTGTCTCTGGGTCGCATCTCCCTTTTCACAATAAAAGCCCTAGACATATATATGACATTTACACTGCATCACTGCTTACAAGTTGAGCATTTCGTTAAGAGGCAAATCAACAAAATATCTTACAACTCAACAAATTAGCTTACAGTAGCTATCCCCAGGTAGCGGAACAACCCGATTAATGTTAACTTTTGAAAAGGGCAAAAAAGGCGAAGACGAGGAGAGTGATAAAAATGTTCTTTCTACTAAGATAGGTCAGTATCTAACTAAACCTGCCTGATTACAAATTCTACCAGGTGTTTTACTCTTCATTTATCATAGCACTGAGATCGGAGGGGTTTGTAGTTGTTTGGGATTCTTACGGTTGTTTCTTACTGTGGACCGTAACGTTAGCCAGGCTGCTAGTGGTAGCCATGTTGCAAACGATGTATGAACAAGTAGATTGATCTCCTGGTTCATATGAAAATCCACAGACAGAAAATATGTTATCACTGTCTCCGTCTCGCAGTTTATTTTGGTAACAAATACAGTGTGTCCTGTGTTGTTGGCAGCGCTGAGGAAAACAGAAAGCGATCCGACAGCGGCACCAACAATAATACCGCTTGGAAACGCTAGGGCGGGGAAGTTATCCGCTTCTGCTTTAAAGTCAAACTAATATAAAATAAACAATACATCTATACATGTATATCCATATCCTAGTGGTGTTTGTTTTCACACAAGCACTTATTGGGTCAAAATTGTAATCACCAAAGATTTTCTTTGACAAATTTCAGTTCGACTTCAAGTACACTGCCAAGTATTCGTTGGATATATGCTGCAGTGAGAGAAGTCACGTGACATGTCATGTGAGTGCAGTGGTGAACCCGAGTTGACTGCCTAAACTAGCTCGGAGACTTTGCTTAAATATTGTCACTTGCAAATGCTCCAAAGTTCAACTTTGACCAAAAAGATGATTCCCTTAATAAACCAAAGGTCAATCATTTGTTCTCAGCTCCTTTTACTCAACCGTGTGACAGACAGAGAGAAGTCTTCCCCTGTGTCTGCAGCGTTCTTCTTCTTCACTTTTAAGACAGACGTTTGAAGTGGCACTTTGATAATTCTCAGTTAGCGGGGGGTGGTCTGTAAGGAGGTTTCGTCAAGTTAATTGGTTTGTAATATGACAATGGCCCAGTCAAACAGCATGGGGGCAGAAAGAGATTCACTGTTGAAATATTTTTGGTGTCAGTCTGTGAATATGTGCTCTCTGTCCCAGTTGTCTCTCCCTCTGTTTTTCTCTTACCATGTTGTTCCCTTCCCGCTTGTCTTTTTGTTTTTGCCGTCAAATTCTTTGTCTCCCGTGTTTTTCACTCCATCTTACTCGTTTGTGTTTTCTGCCCCTTTTGTCGTTTCCCTTTCTTTTCCTTCATGATCTTTCTCTCCGTGTTCCCAGCTCTCTCTGTAATCAATCCTCTTCTTCTAAAGTATCTCCATCCTCTTGATTTATATAATGTTCCTCTCTCCACAGTTCTCAGTGTCTCTCTATCCTCCATCCATGTGTGTCCCCCTCTGCATATGTATGATTTTAGAAGTGTGCGATAGTTGAACCTCAATAAACTTCAAAGCTTCAGACGACATCAAAGTCAAGTCATAACAGTGAGCAGTGACTTCAAAGTGCCTCTGTCTGCATAGACGTTGTTAGACGGCTCAAAGCTGCGACTGTTAAATGTGAACACTAACGCACACAAACAATCAATCTCAAAAAAATACTTGTAAACAAAATGAAAAATAAGAACAGCATCCACAGACAAATCAGGTGGTTCTCTGCTGGCTGGCTCTCCCTTATCATACAACTTTTATTTCCCTCAAAAGTGAAAAAGATTCAAGAAAAGTACATTATTCTTGACAGAGGGAAATGCAGGTGTCACTGTTTCTTGCTGGGACTGTGTCCAGCCTTTGTATAGGGATTGACAGAGATTGTGTCCATGAGCCTTTCCCTGTACTTTGCCTGTGGCAGTATGAGCATCATGTCTCGTGTCTGTACACGTGGAGCTAGAGCTGCGAGGCGATTAGCCTAGCTTAGCATAAAGACTGGGTTCAAGGAGAAAAGGCTAGCCGTGCTCTTTCCAAGTTTTAAAAACACAGCCTACAAGCACTAATGAATAAAACAAGTTGTATTTGTTTAATGTGCCAGACAGAAATGTAAGAACAACTTTTTTTGTGGTTTTAGTGGGAGTTACATGCTGAGGCTATTTCAAACAACAGTTTATCCATCCACTCAACACTCGTGGAGTGTCTTCGCTTCAGCACAACACATTGTTGTTTTTACATTTCTGTTTTTACATATGTGAAGCAACGAGATATACATTGTGTGAGTTAGTGAACTTTAGAGGTGCTGGTATGTGTATTTTATTGATTTGCTTTTGAACAGAGCAGACATTCGAAGGGAGATACAGTAGTTGGACTTAATGCTGTGGTTGGCCAGTTGTTCTAATGTAGGTCTTACTATAAAAGACTGTTCAAGCAATTTCACTGTTGCAGACAAATTTCCAGTGTCGGAAAATAAAATCGGCAGAGTTTTGCTAGAGTTGTGGCGCGCTCCAGTGATCTCAGTCGCTTGGTGTCAGGTGGTCATAAAACTCAGCCCAAGCTGTCGTGTCAGTCTTTTTGACGTTCCAATAACATCAAACATGTTAGATATTATTATATTATATGTTATATTATTATGTTTTTAGTCTTTGTAACATCTTATAGTCTGTGACTTATAACACATTTGAGAGTGAGTCAGACTTTAGTCTTTTAGTGTATGGTACACATTAGGACAGATAGTTTTTTCTGAATCTGGGAATAAGTGATGAACAGATTTCCCCTCAAAAATATGAAATAAAAATGTAATCCTACATTTCAAAATGCCCGGAGACTGTTGGTGAACATTTCAGCTGCACTTGCTCACATCTTGGTTTAAGTATTAAACTTTTTAAGAGCACAATGGGGTTGAACATTCACTCTGTTGGCCATAACTTTGACTTTATTGGTCAGCCAGTTATACAAGGAATTGGGGTCAATAACTCATCTAGTGTTTTTGCTTTACACAGATAACAGTGTTTTTTGGGTTGATAAAGCTGTCCACATTTACCTTGACCATCAGGTTTTTTTTTTTTTATGAAGGTCCTTCCTTATCGTCACAGCTAAGGTAAATTCCACTTTGACTCACCAGTAAATATTTAGTAAATGTTTAAATGGGATGAAACCCAAGTTGTAACCTTGACTGTTCCACAAAACTCACATTTATACTGAAAAGTTATTGCTTGCTTCTCAGTATCATGGTGTTCATAGATAATGTGCGTCAGAAAAAGATTGCAGGGCAAGACTAAACCTACTTTTCTTATTTTGGGTTCTGTGATGAAATGGTTTAGGAGGCTTTATGTCAAATGAGAGGGAAGTCTGGCTTTTTTATGAGACTCAAGAGGGTTTCTCTCATCATTTCAGCAGATGTTGTTTAAACTTGTTGTAAGCCTGGGAGGACCGACAGGAGAGAAAGAAATGAGGGAAGTTGGAGCACGAACAGTGATGAGAAGAGATGATAAAAGACGAGGAAAGTTAAAGCGAGGGAGTAGAGTGTGGAGACTTGAATCATCTTCTTTTGTTGTTGTTTTACTTTGTAACACTGAAGACATTTTCCTCACCTTACTGTAACATATACAGTGTATAAGGACATAAAGTCTAACTTCCTGTGACATTGGTGACGGATTAAATGCAAAAAGTACAGGATTAAACTCTTATCATTTACAGTGTGGATAAAAAATGTTATGAGAAGGTGTGGAGAGACGGGATAAGAGGAAGTGAGGATGGTTGGAGGAGAACAAGGAAATACACTGAGTAAGGACAGGAAATGCTGAGATGTGCAAAAGATTAGGAGAAGGGGAAGACCTAAATGCAAAGAGGAAGAACAGAATTAGCTCCTAAAATGGAATAAATGTGCCGATTTAATACAATCCAGTGTCAATACTGAAAATATTGAAAAACGTCCAGTGTCAATGTGTGAGACATGGATATCCACAGAAAAAAGGAGGAGAAGACACCTGGAAGAACCAGCACAGTTCCCCACAGTTTGACAGTTTTCTACTTTACCTCTGTTTAAACTTTCTTTTAAAGATTGAAGATTTACATTCTTTCCAATTCTCACATAGGTCAGGTGTACTTGTGCAGGGGAATCGGCCTTATCACTTGAATGATACAACTGATCTTTTGAATTGTATCTAACATCATTGGTTAAAAGCAGAGGACCTGTTGGTTTTGCGTATCTCCTCACATATTTTACCTGAAAAAACTTGAAGATCACATAGTCAAGAGGAGGTTAAACTGTTAGCCCTGCCCACGGCATTTCTCCACACCTTATCCGCAACATGTTTATTAGATTAAGCAAAAGAAGGGACATGCAAAATCTGTGAAGGTAAATTATGCAGACGATTTAACAAGTGGCTTAATCAAACAAACAGACCTCCATTCTGAATCAGCAGTAGGGCCAATTGAATAGTTATCCTTTCCTGCAACTGCACAACCTAATAACTTCGGGTCAGAACTGTCGAGGTGGTCAAATGCTTCTATATAACCTCTCAGACATAAAACTGGAGAGAGGGCACGCTGACATTCAGAGGATCAGATGATTCTGAATGGTATTATTTGAACGTCAAAGATAGTGTACTTTTGAGAGGAGTTGTCGTACTAGACATGAGAAGGCATAATCTACAAAGAAACTCGGGGGGGGGGGGGGGGAGTGTAATACTTTATTCCAAGAAAGTAGGCAAAAAAAGGGCCTAAATACTTGACTTGGGACTTGAAAGCATAACATTCAAAACAAGTGTCTAGTTTTGACAGTTAAGTAAATCAATTAATAATACAGCGGCTGGCAGGACTCAGCAACACAACTTAAAAAATCCTGTCATCCTAAAAAGTTCCCATTCAGAGAGCCCAAAGATCTGCAACTGAGTTGAAATTTGTCTATGAAGAATTACCATCAAGGACGTGAAATGTGACATGAGATATGATTTGCCAAGACTTGAGACTTGTCTTGGACTTGTCCCAAAAAACTTAAAAACATCTCTGAATGAAGCTTTCTGTATGTTTGCTACAACTATTCCATTATGAGGCATCTCAGGTATCTGGTATCTGGATTAAGGCAGAGTTGGCATGCACCTAAAACAAATAGTTAAATATAACTGTGAAATTGAAAGTTGTTTTCTTCTTCTGCGACACACATTTAATATCTTAATTCCTATAGGCTCATATTTTGTTTTGTTGTATTGTTGTATTTCAACAGTATTATCACGTGCGTTACTGCTTTAAATTGGATATTTTGCCATTAAAACATTTCTTTCATGCAACTGTTGTGTGCAAACAAAGTTCATCAATGAATATTTACAATAGAATTACTGCATGAATCACATCAGTATGCTGGAATAGACCAACATTGAATACATATTTGCTATCTATATATAGTGCTAATCCTGTGGGAACAATTACTCTTTGATCAAGTGAGAGATTGATCTTCATTCAGACAGGCTCCTATACCATACATTCATCTACGGGTCATACAAGTCTATGTCTCCCAGTGATTCCCCCTGTTAATGCATTGTGTCATACATGCGAGAGATGGTAAATTTAGCCCCAAAGCCTGCTCCATATCTTGGCCAGAAAACAGCAGATAGTGCTTCCTCTAGGTCGAGTATAACTCACAGGAGTCAAGTTGTTGCTAAAACAAACACCGTCCTTTAAGAACCTTCTCTATCCAACGCGCATCTGGCCCTGGGGTCACCCCCTTCCTCCCCCTCCGCCTGTTCTCCCTGGCCTGTTCTTAATCAACTTTCCTTTTACAGGCAGCATTTCTATCTTTAACCCAGAGAAACACCTGGAGCTGATCTAGACGGTCTCTCCCACCTACAAGGGTTTGATGGAAGAGCAGATTCATCACATTCACTGGGACTTTTCCAGGTCCCCAGTGTGTGCAGTGTGAAGAAGGAAAGCTGCAAAGAAAGCATGTTTGCAGAGTTTGGAGTAGTTTCTATTTTAAACCCGTTGGGAGCACCTGGACAGTGAAGTGCTGTGAACAGAGCTAGATAGTTGGTGGTAAACTCATGGCCAAATTTCGGCATGAACCGCACGCACACGCACACGCACACGCACACGCACACGCACACTGAATATTCGTTTACCGTGTCTTGTCCTCTGATGCTTTGTTCACACTACGAGCAACAAAGCTACAAAACGGACGAAGCGTGGCCAGCCACATTATATTATTAAGTGTTGCGTAAGAGCTCGTTGACGCACTGGGAACGGGCTAATGGCAAGAGTACGCTTTTCTTTCATTTTTTAGATGGAACAGAACAGGAATTGTGCGGAAAGAGAAGGGGACTCGAAATGTTGAAACAAAAAATATGATTGGTTTATGCTTCATCACTCCACTGAAGTGATAAAGTACAAACCAATCTTATTCTTTGGCCAGCTCAACTTGGATTCTTAGTGTGTCATGCAGCGCCAAGTGTCAGTTGTAGTTGTAGTTTCTTGTCCATTGAAAACGACTTGTAACCCTCTGAGTCAGCCGTACTTAATAGTTTGTCAAATGTAGGTGTGACATCACTCTTACTTTGCATCCTTTTTCATTTCTTCCCTCATAAAAAGACAACAGACATTTTAGCTTTGCTTTAGCATCACGTATCATATTATCGTATTTGTACTGCTGGCTTTATTCCACAGAGATGAACACTAACTAAATTGATGCTACAATATGAAGCGCATTGCTTTATGCACTGTAAAGGCTGCAACCTGCACCTTTTTTAAAAATTCATATTCATTGAGGACACAATCAAAGAGCAATTCAATGATATGGAGAAGCATCCTACAGATGCATTTCTCTCGAGGCCAGAAATACTCCCTTAGGATATAAAGAGATTAGCTGTGAGAATGTAGTGTGAGACAGCACTGTGTCATATAGCCCACATAGGATACATGAGCAATGCCTGTTCTTTGTTGAATAAACTAAAATGTAATGCAGTTAATTTCATTGTTCTGAGCGAGTGCCCATTTTCAAGTGGTTGAGAAAAACGAGCATCTGTTGAAGCCGAGACCTAAATGGATTCAATTTGGTTTCTAAAACTATGAGTTGAGATTAAATTGAGTCCAATTGGGTCTTCCTGATAAGGCTCGCAATAGATTTTCAATATTCATGAATTTATTCATCGAGGGTTGTGAACCATAAAATTCAAAGAACCCGTCCAATGATAACAGAGAGGTTAAAGCTGTTTTAACTTTTCTTATCTGCAGACAACTGGAGCTGCACTCCCCTGACACCAGGCACACCGTGGTGCTGCGCTGCCCAGACCAGCCATCTGCCCTGTCCTGGTTCTCCGCCATGCACTCTGTCACATCCACACTGTCACAGGTCTGTCTTCGATTTAATTGATTTTTACAGATAATTCTCATCATTAGATTTAGATATTTCAATGATTCCATACTGTGGCCATGATTCGGCTCCTCAGAGCTGCTCTGAATTTCATGCGTACTGAATGATCATCCCACCACAGCGGGCGCTGGCAGAGGTCATCCAGAACACAGCCAGGACGGGGGTAGCTGGCAGCAAAGACATACGACACCTGGGATGGCTGGCAGGGAAGGTAGGTGTGCGTGTGCGCTTGTGTGTGTGCATGCGCAACACCGATTTCCCACATTTTTCTCTCTTATTACTATTTTGTGACTATGGTGTGTAGGTGAGGTGTGTGCTCTTGTGCTATCTTTGTGAGGACCAGTTTGTGTTTTACACTTTTGAAGTGCTGACATTTAAAAAAAAATTAGGATACACACTCTCATCGTCAAAGGGCTGTTAAAAGGTTAAGACTTAATTGTTTTATTTATTTTTTGCGTCCGCAGCTGTGACTCATCATATGATTAAAGAGATGTGAGATTTGCTTATTTTATATGTGGGTTGTATTTATTGTATTTAGTTTCATATTTCTACAATTGTTATTTATTATCGTTTTCACATCCTGTTTTTAGGTGCATCACATTGCCTTTTATTTGTTAATTGAGCAATTGTATTCAAAATGTGTGAGTGTGTGTGCATATGTACATGTGTTTTAAAACATTACATTTTTTGCATTATGCATATCTGTTGTACACCCACATTCACACATCTTTGAAATTCATACAAGCATGTACACACAGGTAAAGCAGCACTCTCTCTTTTATACAAAGACACACACACACACACACACACTTCCATACCTGTCTAATTTAGTCCTCATGAATTTGCCAATATTTGATCCTTCAAATGCAGTACAATTCTGTTACTTAGCAACATATTCTCATTATGTTAAAAAGCTGACCTATGACACTTTAAATCCCATGATATGATTGGCTGAGGCAGTACTTCAAAGAGCAGCTTAAGATTCAATGGCTGGGCTGCAGATAAGTCCTCATAATGAGAATAGTTATGGAATGAAATACAGGGTTGTGTGTGTGTGTGTGTGTGTGTGTGTGTGTGTGTGTGTGTGTGTGTGTGTGTGTGTGTGTGTGTGTGTGTGTGTGTGTGTGTGTGTGTGTGTGTGTGTGTGTGTGTGTGTGTGTGTGTGTGTGTGTGTGTGTGTGTGTGTGTGTTCTAAATTAAGACATTAACGGTGTGTGTTCTGAGGGAAAGCAAGCAGTTTGCTCGTTAGGAGGAATGAGTGGGCGAGGAGGCATAGCAATGAAAATGTGTTAGTTTACCTGCACCTGCACACCAGCTACGTTTTATTGCTTAGCTAATTCTCCACTGGGTACACACAACAGTGTAGTGAGACACAACAGTGTCATTTTTTGAGCATTTTGAGGTTACATATGACAGAGAGACAGATGGAAAGAGTGTTTAGTTTTAGAGGTGAAAACTGGTCTACACCCACTGCTGAGTACTGTCCTTTACATATTAAACACACACCATTCCTCTATCTGACACACCATTAGTCCTATAAATCCAGCTCACTGGCAAACAACCACTGATATTACTGATGATACCTGCTCTCATTTAAAGACCTTTCAGTGTTTTTGACAAATATAAGAAGGCATAGGAACATAAAATCCTGCAGCATCAAATTAATTGAGGTTGTCCTCATTAAACATGAGCAGCCTTGTAGGGTAGATTAAATGTATTAATTTTTTACAGCTCTACAAAGATCTATTGATATTAATATAAAAATGTATACTTAATACTTTTTGGGCTGCTGGTTGGACTCGGTAATCATTTAAAGTTACTACTTTAGGCTTTGGTCATTTGTTCACTTTTACACAGCTTTTGTGTTTAAATGTTTTTTATCTGAATACAGCATACCCCCATGGCCCTGCACAGGATGAGTGGGTATAGAAAAGGGATAGATGGAAACAAATGGATTGTTGTCATTGTAAATCTGTTTGTGCTGCAGACAGAGAGCGAGAAGCAGAGCTGGAAGCCGGTGCTGGTGGTGGTGACAGAGAAAGACCTGCTGCTGTATGAGAGTCTACCACAAGGAAAGGAGGCCTGGCAGAGCCCTGCACACACTTATCCACTGTTAGCAACACGGTAGGTCCACCTGCATATGCACAGACATTCCAAACACACACAGACTATTCGCACCTTAACAAATGTAAGATATTTTATGGAGACTCTTGTTTCGTCACAGTAATAAACCAGCATGTTAGCATTGTCATTGTGAGCATGTTAGCAATACAACCATACCAACCTCAACCATCTTTGTATTTACTTTACCACGACTCCAAAGGAACAAGGCAATGTTTGAACTTCAACTTTAAACAACTTCGGTTGAGTTTTGTTTATAATGAGCAGCATCACAGAGCTGTTGTATGGCTGTAGACCTTTAGGCTCTGTCTGAAATCACTACATTCTCTGATCCCAATATAATAGACCCTCAAGAGTAAATATTTCACACTCTTGCGTCATCACTGACAGGTGTATTGTTGCACAACTGAGATTTTCAAATTTATCAAAGTAAACGTATTCATTGGGGGAGTTTTCACAACATCAGTAAGAGTCTTCTGCTATGCTATATGCTCTTCTAGGCTGTACTTGGCCACAGTGTTGAATACTAATGTCAGCATGATAACATGCTAACATGCATAGTGTTGCTGATTGCTTAGAAACTAATTTTACCAAGTTAAGCAACATTTTTTTATTTGTGGCCGCTCCTTGACCACCAGTATTTATGAAACTTTGCCATGAAAGGTTTGGCATGAGGGAAACAAGTTGATAACACAAGAAAGTGACTTTGTAAATTAATTATTTGCTGTGAGAAGCATTTCAAAATATTCAAATATTTCAATACTATTTCTCCAATATCTTGTTTGCCACAATTATCTTAGACAACTCAGACCAACAGTTTGACATAAAGTGCCATTTCAAATCTGTCATAACATCTTTCATTGCACAACAAACAATATCTTGTGGCGGCTTAAAAGTTGTGTCAACTGACGCTTTCTGTAAATCCTCCGTTAAGCCCGCTGTCCTCTACCACCTGCAGTATATTGCAATACATTTTGTGATGGAGTTGTTAATGTGTCTCAGGTAGACCGACTCATTCTGCGTCTGAACGCCTGATCGAGAGATGACGAGACGGGTCGCTCACTTTAGCATCAGCGGCGGTGCTAGCTAGCTCCGAGCTGCTCAATGCTTTACGTTGAGGTGATATATATATATATATATATATATATGTATATATATATGTATGATATATATATATAGATATATGAGAGGAGCGGATAGATGGGATATGTTTTGTGTTATAGTTGATGGATGTAGAGGTAGATATAATAGATAGATAGATATAGATATATAGATAATATATAT
>NC_041370.1:13413870-13566370 GCF_900634415.1 Cottoperca gobio | reverse complement strand
TGAACAGCAAGCTAACACACACGAGACACAAAGCAGATGTGCACATTTTACAGCATAAGCTAACTCGAACAAAGGTTTCTGCATGAACTGTTTTTATTCAAATCCTGGGCTCATAGAGACCACATGTGGGAGTTCCAAGGTTTTATATATTCCAGGAGAAGCTTAAAAAAAATCAAAGCTTTAGATGTAAATTGTATGTGCATATCCCACATGAAATTAAAATAAGATTTTGAAAGTGTCCGGCTAATGTTTCCTTAACATGCTTGGGTTTGAGAGGAGACACAGACTCCCCTCTATACTTCCCTCCTTTCTATTGTCTCTAGTCCCCATTTCCTGCTGCCTCAATGCACCAGTTTTACTGCAGAGCACAGAGATGGAGTGAGCCAAGGAGGGAGGCGGCGGCCAGGGGGTGGGAGGTGGTGGGGTGCGGGGAAGAGGGGCAGACGAAGAGGGAGTTAAATGCTTATGTACGTAGAGGGATAAAGTGGAAAGCATGTTGTCAAGAAAACCCAAGACAAATATATGAAGAGTAAAAGTGTAACTGGTGGTGTGGGGATGGCCACACGGAGAGCAAAAGCCAAATTGAAAAACAAAAAAGGAAAAGGAACAAAAGGATCCTCGATAGAATACTTAGCAGCGAGAAAGTGCATATTCTCGCTGGTGGAGTTTAGAAAATTTGAAAAGTAGTGGTGAAATAATGTTAGAGAGAAAAAGAAGAAGTAAGGAGGAACAAAGAGACGAGATGTGCAGGTGCAAGAGAGGACTCATAAGTGACAGACAGAGGCAGAGGAGGAAAAGGGAACGGGACTACAAATCAAGTCGACTGCCTCATCACATCCTGTATCCCCCACTCGTCTCCCATCTCCCCCCCCCCCCCCCCCCCCCACCCCACCCCGGTCCCTCGCTCCTGGTGCATCGCCATGGCAACCAGACAGGCCTAATACATGAACTTAATATATTTCCAGTGGCAGGGTGAGCTGGGTACTAATGCATTCATCTGTCTCCACACAGACAAGCCAATCAATATTAGGCAAGAGTCTGCTCCAGGACTGCAAAAGTCAGATAGCCACTCAGACAGACGTGGAAAATCCCAAATGTGTGTTTGAGTGCATTTAATTATGTTTTATTTGAATAGAGCCTGTGCTGCGACAAGGCACTTTGATGACGCATCTTCTCAAGAGCATTTATTAAAAGCAAAACATCTTCTTATTCACATCTTCATACTAGTAAGAAAAAAGATTTTCTATTCATGTGGAAGATGACACTCTTTTCACTCGGAAAAAGAAACGGGAACAATCTTCACAAGATGTTTTCATTTACATTTTACTTACTTAAAGAACTGGTGCTTTATGCAAAGATCGGGCCATTTGGCTCCATCTAGCAAAGATTAAGTGCATGAGTGGAGAAAATGAAAGATTGCAAAAGTAACACCTGTGGAGTTTTGCGAGTCAGACAGAAATACATATTTGTAACAATAAATTCAAACACAACAAAAAGCTTTTTTGCCATATTTTATTGAGAGGTAAAAAAAAACAAAAAACAAAAACAGCAACTTTTCCAGCACAAAACATGATGTACCAATAACGCCACTGATTTTTGAAGGTGACATAAATTACGGGGTCACAACCCTCGGCTGTCTTCCTATTGGCACCCATTGAGGGCTATAACACAAAGCTAGCCAATAGGGTTGGCCCCCTGAGAGTGTCTGCTGCAGGAGGAAGAGTCTTCTTCTTGTTCATCATGGAACTGCTTTTTGTCGAGGTTTTTAAAACAAAAATGCTCCTTTTTTTAGGACGTTGAAACTGAATGCAGCCCTGTTCCCGAGGACCTCACCTGTGACCTGCTTTGACCTCACAGGTTAAGGGTCTCAGGGACAGAGGGGCATACTGAGAAATTAAAATACGCAGGGTGGGTTGAGAATAAAAAAAGTACAAAAAAGCAATGAAACGTATTAAAAGAAAGAACCGCAGAGTCGCTGCGCCGAGACAAAGACATGACCTCATCTGACATTTGGATTCTGCGGCACCAACCGGTCTCCTGGTTCGCTGCAGATCCCAAGCAAAACTGATCATCAATTACAACATAGTCAGAGTATATTTGTCTTCATGTCATCCAAACTAATCTTCTGCCTTGCAGTGTAGCAATGAGAAGCAAGGTAACATCAAGACTCAAATAATCTCAGCAATGCAGCAGTTGAGTACATTGAGAAAGAGACAATTCATTCAGGAGAAACAATTTTAAACTCTTAAATGTCACAGTTGTTTAACATGATTTATTGAGCTAGCACTTACAAGTGACATTGTCGTATAGCTTTTCTGAGCTCGGTGAGCTAAAAGGGCTTTACAAATCAGTTTAATACGCATGTAAGAAACATTAGCAGCAGAATTATAGCTGAAAAACACAATTTACATGTTAGAGAAGTGGACATTTATCTTAAGCTCTTAAAAATGGCCCTAACCCTTTTCTCTATGTAAGACACATAAATAGCAGAATCTTAAAAAACTTATCTAAAACATAACTTGTGTCTCAGTTCTTAATCATTTCTAAAGGTTTAATCCACCACAACTCCCTGCAAAGAACATTTTCATGGAGTTACAATCGAGATGAATTTACAGGGCGATACAGTTCAAATGTCGTACCTACAATTATGTCATACAATGTTATATTATTCCAATGTTAAGCGTAAGACATGATCTTTCTTATGACTTACCAGTTAAGATGAAACGAGAGCAGGACAAGTTGGGCATATAAGACATATTATCCACCTGTAAATGAAGTAAAGTAATGACACTTTAGACAACAATATGAAACTATTTTTTATAAACCCAAACATTTCAATGTAAAACTTTCTGTATATTTTGATGAAGGAAAGAAAAATAATTGCATAGAAATATTAGAAGCCGATGCCACCCTCTGGTAGACAGACAGAATGACAGATGCTGACTGGCGAAGACTGACTATGTTCATATGTCGTGGAAAAGGGGAAATTTTCACATTTTACAACTGTTTTCATTGCAAAAGACACCTCACTGTGAATGCGAATAACAAAGGGGCAAGGTGCCTGCGTCACGTCTTACTTCAAATGGAACTGCAGTAATGCACATTACATGTATACCTTCAGTACAGGTTGACTTCATGAGCTACAGGCCTCGATGGTTTTGTAATACGGAGATGTGAGTTTCAGATGGTCCCAGTTAATGTTGCATGTGACAGACAGCAGGATCAGACCAGAGGGAATAGCACACATTTGTCATAACTTCACCTAGAAATGAATTATGGATTTGTCTGCGGTAGAGGTTGCTTTTTTTAAATTTGTTTAAAATACAATAATTCATGCTGGTATCAACAAAACAAAACTGAATTAATCATATCAAATCACATTGTATATTCATGATAATTGCAGCAGGTATAAATGCATATTTTACAACACGGCCAGTCATAACATTTAAATTCCTTGACAGCCGCTCATTTTACTAATTTACCAGCCAGATGTAAAACAGGGGGATTATAATGAGTTAAATTTCAGTCGTAGTTTTTTCCCAACTGAGATTAAAACAAGCTGCGAATCAAACATGAGACGTATATATAACCTGTCGACAACATGCAGCCTGGGCACTAATTGAAAGGCTTTTCAGCGTGTGCAGACAGAATGTCAAATTCATACTACTAATATAAACAGAGTGAAACACATGCAAGCACATACAGCACAACTGGTTCTATTACTGCCAAAGGAAAGGATGTGAAGAATTAGTGATGAAAAAGTTTCAGATAAAAATGCATGTTAGCGCTGCATAAAAAACAAACATACAATCCTTAATCTACATTCACCTTGTGAGTGAAAATGTAAAAAAAAAGAAAAGAAATCACCTTACAGTCAGCCTCTTCTTTCCCAGTCAGAGTGAGTCTGTGTGTTCTCTCTCTCTCTCTCTGATGGTCTATGGGGCCAGACAGAGAGCCAGCGGCAGGTACGTTACAGACAATAGTATTGATTCCATTATTCTGCTCTCTACCTACCTGCCTGACAAACACCAGCATCTCTACAGCTGCTCACCTTTTGTCTTCGCAGGGCTGCCGTCACAAACGCACAGAGCTGCAAACAAGAGGAAAATACAGGAGAGTAAAAAAGCTTGCTTCACATGCCCGCTTGTACACCAAACCCTCCCGGTGCACATGCTATCCAACACGTACAGATGACACACACACACACACTCATTTACCCTCCGTGCTGCATTCATGGTCTCTAGTCGTCTCTCTTTGCTTTCATTGTACCTCAAAGTCTCCTCTCTTCCTTCCTCTCTCTCTCTTTTACACTCTCTAGTCGTCATCCTTCCATCTCCCCCTTTTTCCTCTCACGTTTTTCAAGCCTCACGTCTCTACTAGCCCAGTAAACCCCCCCCCCCAATACACACACACACACATACACACACTCCAGTCTGTGAGCTACGTGTATGTGTGTGAATGTGTGAGACGAAAAGAGAGAGTGAATAAGAATGCAGGGAGTGCATGCATGTGTGTGTTTGTATGTGTGTCTACGAGAGAGAGGAACAGTGTGTGAGAGAGAGGGAGACGGTAGGGGGAGGGAGGTAGGGTGGCAGAGAGGCTAGCAGAAAGTGGGGATGAGGGGGAGGGTCAGAATCTCTAATAGGATGAGAACAGAGAGAAAATATGAAGCCCAGGAGTCTCGTGAACCTGAGAGCCTGACATTCCTGCCTCCTGCTATGTGTACAGCAATCATACCATCATCAAATTGATTACAGGATTTATGGTGTTGCTCCAACACTACAGTAAATTTCAGTCGGAGTGACATCAAAGGCACTAAATAAACCCATCGCGAAAGGCTTAGCCAATTACAAGAATGTTTCTTGATTACAAAGCTTAACATCAGAGGCGGACAATAATGCACTTACAAACTGATCCAAATGGAGGCTGTTTAAACGCAATGAAACGCTGAGAAAGATGCAACCTGCGCACACGCACACACCTCATTTATTGTAATAGTTTTCAATTCTGATATTTTTTATACATTTAATATATTAATTCATAATGATTCATTCATAATGTTCGGTTAGGTCATATGTCTAAAGGCAGTTTGATTCTAATATTTGTGCTACTCTGCGAGAGGAGAGAGCGTTGCAGTTGTGTTCGTTGTATAACAGAATCACACAGCCCTGAGGGAAATTCAGAAATGAAAGTAAATCTAATTTAGACCCACTGATTGGCTGTCTGTTCAGCGAGCTGGAGCATAAACACCACACTTGATGTGTAAGCATCATTAATGGCCCTAAAGTGTTCTGACCGTGTCGTACAACAGAGAATATCACCAATGTGTCACATTTAGAGCAAATAAGGGTAAACCGACAAAGGAAGACATTGTTTTTGGCCTGAAAGAGCGAGCAGAGACTGAGGCCTGCCATAACACCTTTCTGATGGATTGCTAGTTATTACCTCCCGATAACAAATATGAAGGTATACAATTGAGAACAATACTGAGTAAGCACATCGATCTCATGGCATATACTGATCATTTTAAAAGCCCTCGCACTAAAAAACAAGAACCGACAAACTACGTATGATGGGAATCGATCGAGACAAACTCGTCTTTACCTTCTTTCAGATGAGGCTTAAATGTCATAAAAATGCAAGATAAAGATCCGACCTTTCAGAAATGTAGGTTAGGATAAAAACACTACACTATACATTCATAACACCTCATGAATATTCATGATGCACCACATTGCCTATAGACTAGTCTGTGTCAAAAGAGCAGCAGGTATTCTAGACGCACACAGTACAGCTGAATTTATTTCCTGCTTTGATCCTATTCTGTGTAAGCGTCTTATTCACACCTCTGATGCACTACAGGACTCCTCACATCCTCCTCCGTAGCCGCAATCATACTGTAATGCCATCTAAATTTGCATAGAAACAACATGCTGAATGTGTTAACAGTATCTGCTGCGATATGCGTGCTGCATGTTCTTCTGCACTCTATGTGAGATCCTGTGCACTATGTGCTTGCGCAGCACATATAGTCCGTCTGATCCTGCATTAGTGTCGCCAAGACAAATTCCTACAAAACTTGGATCCTGAAGGTAAATAGATTATAAAGTGCAGGAGACTCTCCCTTTGGTCTGTCCTCTCGCCAGAATACTATTTTACAGCACAGCTTTCTGAGACGGTGCATATCTGGACAACAATTTCACTTAAAAACCAAGAAAGCAGCTCTCTGGCATGATCAGTGTCCAAACCTGAGTGACAAATGCAGAATGTCAGACAGGTGTGTGTGTCTGGGTGTGTACGTATGCGTGTGCCTGCGGCTGCACTCTGCAGTGCCACTGAGAGACAAAGCACTGGGAGTGCTACACAGGGATGACATCATCAGTCTGGGATGGTGTCTGCCTCGTCGGTTTTAGGATGCTCTAGTTCTCCCTTATAATCCCGAGAGATCGGAGACAGCATTGTTTTTGGCAGCCCACTCCTCTTCATCACACCTGTTTTTCTTCAGTGGTGGACATGCACAAAAAAAAAAAAAAAAGGATAAACCGTGCTATAAATGAATGTGAATATTAAGGGGGCTTCAACGAAGCCACGATGCTTTTTATTGGGAGAGGTTTTACTGATGATTCCAAGATTGGAAGACATGCAGCATATGTGCACGTGGATGTATGGGAATATGTTCAAATAACAATCTGCTCACACATATGCACAGTGTGCAGCATCTGCCACGCTGGAAAAAAGAGCCAAGTATAACAATCTTTACCACATTGGTGTATATGAGAGAGGGGGAGGATGAGGCAGGGCAGAAAGCTCTTCCTCCCATGTACATTATCCTTGCCCCGCACACCTTACAACTGTCAGACGTTCAGCTGTCTATTCTGGCAGGAGAGCAGCGTTGTGGGGTGTATGATAAAGAACGCTTAGACTGACAGTGCCGAATCAGCACAATTCTGATATATGCTCCCTTTTTCCAGAAGGGGAGGAGAGCCGGCTAAAACGCAGTGCAGATGGCTGCTGTCTCGACCACCAGTCTGAAATACTGAGGGGAAGGGAGGAGTGGGAGGAGGAGGTTAATGAAACTGGAAAAATGTGTGTGATAATACGTGCTGGCGTGGAGGCAGAGGACAGCACAAAGTGGAAACATAGAAGTACAGCATTTGTAGCACGAGTGTAAAAGTATAACGCCAGGCTCCTCTAGCTGTTGTAACATACACTAATACATGCAGGGAGTCCACGGTCTCCTTAGTGAGGCTGTGTAAAATGTATGAGACACGTGTAATTTATATGTTGTATGTTGTGATTGATCAGGGACTGTATGGAAATTATTGGGGGGAAGGAAAAGTCATCAAATCTTTATTTTTTTCAAAGATTCAGATTACTTTATTTAATTCTTCCCTTGTGAGATTTCTAAGTCATTAAGTTTCCCGTTTAGCCATTAGCAGAGGTAAGCAACAGTGTCTTGTAATCAGGGCTTTACTTTCAGTAATACAGTGGTAGCAGTCCTTTTCACACAAAGAGACTATACTAATTTCTTACCATAAATATATTCTCTTGAGGTATTAGGGGGAGAGTATTGGAGTTATTTCCAGTCAAAGGAAAGTAAAATGAACTAAATGAAGCCTTCCTCTCCACACTAATAATTTCCATACAGTCACCTATCTGACCTCGAAGTAGGATTTTAGGATATTTTGCTGGAGTAGGAACTACTGATTTCCTGTCAAGCAGCAGGTGGTTCTCCTGACAAACATGTCCAGTTGCTACAAATATTGCACACACAATGACAGACAGGCTCGTGGGGAAGTTATAAAGACTGCAAAAGGACTTTGCCCAAGGGGAGAGTGTCTGATTAGTCCTTCAGAGGACAGACGTTTGTCGCAGTTTAAAAGTACGAGTCATGTCATTAACCACTAGGAGAACCTCTGGCGGAGTAACATACTTACCTCGCTGCTGGTGGTACATTAGACGTGGCAAGGAGTGACTCCGCAGGGAAAGCTAGAAGGTTGTACAGTTATCTCCGTGCTGTTTATTATGCGAAACCATACAACCAACTACCTCACACTGCAGAGCACAGACTGTAGAGCTGCTCTCCAGACAAGATCTTCACCAGCGGGACGAAGGTGTCTGTGTACATATACTCTACGAATGCACCTGTCTGGCTCCTGTCTACCAGTCAGCAGATTACCTCATGCCTCGCTTCTTTTCCGAGCGAGCAATATACTCAAATCGTAAATGTCCTCACTAAATCATTTAGCAAGTTTTGATATGGAGACATACAGACTCAAAAAGGGATTGACACCTTTCATTTTCTTGAGAATTGAGATTCTCAGAAATAACAAAATATGTGTGGGTGTGGTTACTGTAGATAAATTGGATTTTTTTTTTTATCATTTGCGTGGTATTTATTTTGCCTGTAGAGATGCATTTTACGGTTCTACAACTTGATACGGTAGCAAATCTGCACTCATGACTGGGTTGGGTGGACCTATACTGAGTGCTGCAATGGCCATGATGCAACAGGGACGGCTGCAGTGGAGGAGTTCAGGATGAAGACTGCACACAGGCCTGGATAAGTAATACAGAGCAGATACAGACACACAAGCACAAAGAGTCTCAATCGCATTTATGCAGTTGCCGGTGGAAGACAAAAATGAGGTATCTTCCATAATCAAATGTGCTATAGGAAGGTTTAAGACTCGATGGAACAAAATATGAGACACAAGTTGCGTCTTTGTCAAAACGGCTGGTCTGAAATTTGACAACATTGGAACAGACCTATGAACATCAATTTCCACACAGCAAAGCCTCTCATGCAGGTGTGAGTACTACAAAGGCTTAATGTCCTATGTTCCTTCATAGTATTTCCATCCATTTCTTAGGAGTTGTTGCCCTCTACTGGTGACTGTGCAAACTCCGTCTCCCTCTCTATACCACCTCCCATCTGTGTTTTTTCAATGCTGTCCTAGCACTGGTATATATACAGGACGTTACAACAATCTTTAAATCACATCACATCCTGGAGAGCGATGACTAAAATCTTGTTCAACTCATAATTAAACCAATTGTTTGGCTGTGCACATACTGCAGCATTTCATCTACATCAGCTGTCTGATTCTACTTAATAGCCGACAGGTTTCCATGAGTTAAATGCCATCTGCATGCTGTAACATCACCATCAAGTCTGCTGTCAGCTGTGATGTCTAAATCTGGGGGGCTTCTGCTCCACAGCCAAAATGGAATTTCCTTCATGTCACGTCCATTGAAAAACAACAACGCTTTAACTGAAACTTCTTTCGATCAGATCCTCTCTGTAGGAGTCGTTATTGTTGCACGCTACAGTACCACGTTTGCTGGCACAATGCTACATTCCAGCAGCTACAAGGCAAGAGTGTTACGTTACCCTGAGCAGAGATTCAGACGTAACTGGGGCAAGATGATAAGTTATGTAAATGCAATTTAAAGAGTTTCAGCAGACCTTTAACAAAAACAGAAATATATTAACAAATGGTATCAACATAAATGTGATTTCAGAATTGCAAATATGTATTAAAAAAATTAGAAGTTAAAACATCTTTTGTCTGCAAAACTGACAAAGGGGAGCAGTATGTGGGAGCTCTGCAGTCTCTGCATGAAAAGGCTGCTTGGCATGTGGGATTTAAGGAATCCATCTTCCAACAAAGGATCATTACAGTAAAGATCTTAGACCGCACCTATCTTTCTGCAGACCTCGTGTTGAACTGTGCATGGCTATAGATGTCCATGAGAACAGACGGTCATAGAGAAGAAACTAGATAGCTGATCTTAAAACCTTTAAGCCAATCAGGCAACATGCTGGTGTAACTTTTAAAAATGTTGCCAGGTGAATGCGTTTCCTATTTTCTCCTCCTCATTTCTTTTTTGGTATGCGTTTAGGGTCCTAATCCTCCTCCGTCTGCCGCTCCCTGTCCCTTTCACTCTCCTGTCCCAAAGTGACCCCCTCCTCCTCTCTCACTCAACCTTTTCTTCAGCCCTCATGGGTCCCCATTTCCCGCCTCTTACCCTTTTAACCACCCTCTGTCCTTATACCCCCCCCCCCTCGCGCCTCTTTCCACACACGCTGGCCCACCTTTTCAAACTCAAAGACTCCTCTACTTTATGCCCATCATCTGCAATATTTTCACAGATCTCACTCTCTCACTCTCACACACACTCACACTCACACACAGCAGGCCTGTCAGAGTGTCTAAACTTTAAAGGACTACACCGTGAAAAAAAAGTCTGGGGTTATTCATGAACGAGGGGGCGTCTTGCTTTAAGTTCAAAATTCCTCTCATATTTGATCATCATTCACATACAGTCCCACATTGGGATGTCACTTAATGGTAACAGTCCTTGAAAGGCATGTCAAATTTGCAGATTCACCAGTCCAAACCTCAAGGGGATTTTACCTTACACGCTTTCATACTGTATGCGATAACATTTACATGATGTAACTCAGGGAAAGATGTCAAAGCTGCCTAGTCAAAATCAAATCAAAATCTGTGCATCACCTCCATCACTGCCTTTAATTGGGAGCACAACATTTCCCAATGAGCGGAGCATCGCTGTAATGTCGTACATTTAGAGAGTAACACTTTGATGTGCTGCAATATGCATGTTTTTTCCCCCAGGTAAGAGCAATATTCTATCCTGCACTAATCTGCTTTGCTTGACGCCTCACATTACAAGATAGCAAAATTAATGTTGCCATGGGAACATTTTGCCTGGCAACCCCAACAGCCTGGCAACTAGCCAAACTGTTGCTATGGCACAGCTGTCAATCTACGTAGGCTCCGATTGGTGAGCGTCTGACATAGCTCCGCCCTTTCAAAGTTTCTAATCAAGTGCTTGATGGAAGAATTTATCTTTTAAACAGCTGGAGGCTGTGTGTGTGTGTGTGTGTGTGTGTGTGTGTGTGTGTGTGTGTGTGTGTGTGTGTGTGTGTGTGATGGTAGTATCTGGTTAGAGTTGGCCTATTATGCCCAATAAAGCAGCACAAAAGCAACGGCACACTACTTTGAAATGTGGCTGCATCTTCACAAATATCATCCTTCTATTTTGTTTAGTTTGGGATGTCAGCGTCTGGTCATGCAGAGCATCACAGTGTCATGATAATTATTTTATATTTAACCGATTGTGTGCAAGCACTATCGAAAGTTTGGATAATCATGATTACATAAGTTTTAATTACCTTGTGAGATCATTTCTTATCTATAAATCCTTTTAGTCCCAATCTATAACGCTCAAGGGCTTAAATTAGTCAACAAATGTGTGCATGTGCATTTGCGTTTTTGCAGGCCTAGTCGTTTGTCTTACAACCATTCAAAAAGACATTTGAGATACAGAGATAATGGATGAGTTTTCTAAGTAAGGATACTGAGTCACTTTGCTGAACTTAAAAATGAAAAAAATGAAGGCAACCTTATCTGTTCTTGTAACAGACTTTCAAATACTTTACCTTCCACTATCATTAACACTAAGAGAACAACGCTGTTTTCCACATTTCAGTCAATCATTTTGTAAACACAGGCAGAAGAGCAGACCTGCCAGATGCCTCTTAGAAGACTAAAAGGAACCATTGATCTGTGTCAAAGTGGAGTTTTCTCAAACGGTTTATAATAATGACACAATACACATGACTGTACACTAGTTCACTAGACAAAGATCCAAGCTGCACAATGCAAAAATACATACAAATACATTTGTGTGTATATTAAAACATGGACAATACAGATAAACATTGTCGCAAAGGAAGAATAAATGTATGCATGTCTGTAATGCATATAGGCCATTTAGCTGAAACTAATTAGGCTTGAAGATATAACATAGATACAATTAATTGTGTGTGTTTACATTATATAGGCGCACATGTGTGTGACAAATTGAATAGGGCTGCACAATATATCTCTTTTTTAATTGTCATTGCGATGTCAACTTGCGTGACAAACCCATCGTGGAAGACTGCGATATTGCACTCTGGGATTTTTTAAGTGAGTTGAAAAAAGAGCATCTGTGGAAAACAGCACTTTAAAATGTAACTATCATTCTTTTTATAAAATAAATAAAAGAATGTTGGAAATAAATTCATTTGTTTTTTTAATTTAACAAGATATTTTGTTGTGTTGTAGCCATATACTTAACGCAGCAGAATCGCAGAACCAAGTACACTTTAATATCTGTTAAAGTAATATTGTTAACGCAATATCAATGATATCGCATTTTTTCATTCATACTGTGCAGCCCTATTATCTAAACCATGGAGAATACAAAACCCAGGCTTTAGGGAGAACAGTGGGATAGAACGTTGGAGGGTTAGACGAGGAGATGAATGTAAATTGGTGGATTGATGGATAAGCGAAAAGTATACTATAGAAATATTGTTACCTTGAGATCACTGCCTTGTCAAAGTGTGCCAGGTGTTCCTCAGACATGAAGCGGAGGCCAACTGAAACACACAAACACACAAGAGGTTAGAGGGAGGCAAGCTGGCCTCGTGAATAGAAAGACTGTTTAACCAAGGGGTCACAGGTTCAATCTCTGCAACAGCTGAAGTGTCACCAGACAAGACCATGAAAAGCTACCGACTTACTCGTGAGCGGGTCTAGAGAACAGCTCCAAAATATAACATGCACGGTCCCTTTTAGAGTCATTTTAAACCGCGTTTCACCCTGCTATATTTACATTTTTAAGTCTTGATAGTCTCAGGCAGCATCTAATCTACAAAGTCATACTGTTCACACACAGCAAACAGAGTCCAGGTTCTCTGCTCTTTGTGTAATGCGGTACTTTTGAATGCAAGTGTTTCGATATCAGTATTTAATTATAAGGAATATAAACAATACGAGTAAGGTATCTACCATAGGCAGAACAGGGGTCATCAGTGAATACATAAAGAATCAAACAGCTGCAGTCCACAATTAGATAATCAATTATGGTCTCATAAAATATAAACACAAGATGAATCAATGTCTAAGTTTTGTAATAATTCTGACATACAGAACAATGGGACCAACAGTGCATGCGAAAACCTATTTACACTGCAGTGTATATTACATTATAATTAGCCACATTTAAAAAGCTGCACCTAACGCTCAAACGTTTTGCTTTGCTTCTTGAGTGCCTCCATTAATAAATGTTTGGATATTTACAGAATGATCAAGCTTATTGAGAGCACACTTGCTGTTTGCTATTACCGAGGACAACTCTATTGGACGATATACTTTGTGTTTCACCGCTTGAAGGTATCAGGGATGGACATTACCAGTGGCACACAGCAACATAAGTTCTGTTTCATGCTTATGTATTCTGTCTGAGATGGTCTGGATAAACATTTGAGGGTGTTTAAATCTTTATATCTGAACGCAATCTTAATGCACACACATATGCGTCCTGCAGTGTGGACAAAGCGATGCGCCAGCTTGGAGAGCTAAGCCTCCTGCTCCGGTTTGATAAATATAACTTCAAAAGAAGCAGCCAAACAGCTTTAGCTGGCCGACTGCACAATGAGCATAATAACTCCCCACCCCCTGGGAGCTCCAGCCTAGTTCATTTACCCTTGCAGAGCGCTGCCATGTCTGTATGTGCACATGTGTCTTTGTTTCACTGTGAGCCTCTCAGAGGCTCCCCTCCTTCTGCTCTGTACAAAGCGGATGTATAGAACCTTTTGGACCTCATTTTTACAGAGGAAATGCATCCCCCCTCCCTCTCCTCCCTTCTATTTGCCCCTCACATGTAATGCCTGATTGACCACAGCACCCCTTAAAGAGGTCAAAGGGCAGACAAAACAGTCTGGTGTCATGGCAACCTGTGTGCCACCAACCAGAATGTTAAGGGGGAAAGCAGGGGGGTCCAATGAGCTGTCAGTTAAACCTCTGAGAATGCTGCCTTGTGTTTAGGCTAATGTGTGTACAACAAAACGCAAACGCATATATACACACATAATGCACCTGCACTATGTAAAGGACCCTTCTAATTTGCACACTCAAATCCCTCCGTGCAATGCAGTTAAGTGTGGTACCTATCAGAGTAACAGATGCCGCGCACGCTGCTGTGTGTTTGCCGTTGCTGCACATGCATGTGCTTGAACGTGTGTTGTTCGGTGTGCTGAGACACTCTTGTGTAAAAGGTTCTTTGTGACCGCTCGATGCAGTGGCAGTGTGTACGTGATGGGGGAGGGGGGCTAACGGATAAATGGGAAGCAAATGCATTCAGATCAATACTAAGCTGAGAGAGGGTGAGTGGGGTTGAGAAGAGAGAGTGGAAGGTGGTGACTGGAGAGGGAGGGGCCACAGAGGGACTGATTAATCATTCCTGTATTGTTATTGACTTTCTGTTAAAGGGGGTGAGTCAGACTCTGAATTATGGGTTTGTGTGTGTGTGTGTTTATGTGTATGGGTTGCATGGTACTCAATGAGAGCACAAAGTCATCAATTACAGTCCTAGGCTTCCCAAAGGTATGGCACTGTAGCCGGTTTAGTCGTGCTTCGACTACCTTTTTCATTCCCAGTGAGAACGTACAACTTTTAGGCAGTTAGTTTGCATATTCAGCGCAATAACCGTGAAAATTTGAATTATTCATGTTTTGTAAAAAGAGCTAATATGCTGTTCCAGTTTGAACAGGAACAGGGAAGCAAAGGAGGCGAACAGGAAATCCCCTGTGAGAAGTTAATGAGGAGCTGACGACGGAACAGACACAACAGGGAGGGAGGGAGGCTGCTATAGGTGGAGGAGGGGAAACGCTGCCCTGACATCTGACCCTCTGGCTGTGACCTTGTTCATTGTCTGAGAGGGCAGAGACTGGACACACCTGAGCACCGGCAATGTGTGAGGACACACATATACATGTGGCATTTTAAAATAAACTTTTACGGTAATTCTTTTAGACCAAAACGCACAGCAATGCTCAGCCCAATCCACACCAAAAACCCTAATTAAATAAATAAAATTGACATAATTAGTTTTCAATTATAACCGCACGACACCAACGTCAGACATTGCCACAGGCAGTGTTTTCTTCTAATTGCTAAAAACAGCAACTTTTCAGAGGACGGAGGGCCAAGCTAACTGAATGAAAACCCCATTCAGTGTTACCTTGAACTTGAACAATGAGTCTGGTGTTTGTGCTGGGGCCACTTCCTGACCTTTCCATCCCTCTGTGGAAGCAACCAACCGCAGCCTCTCCTTTCATCTTACAGATGTGACCCTGGCAACCCACACTGACCAAAGAACAGCCGGCAACGGCAGGTTTTACTTAGACTACCGACTTCTGCATCTTTCACTTGTAAATGTTTGTTTTCCGAGGTATCTTATATACTGATTTGTAATGTTTATAGACCATCACTTCAACATGTTACCTGATGGCTGGTATGTTACATGATACCAGCCATCAGACTGGCGCCTTGAACCACGAGGTTAATTTTCTAATGATTCACTGAGCAGACAGACAATAAACACAACGGATTCCTCCTCCCCTTCACCTTTCTTTATTCTTGTCCTCCCATTGCTCCAGCATCAAACCCTTCCCTCCTCCCTAAGACGCTTTATCTCTCACTTCTTCACCCACTTGTCTGTACCTCACAGACGGCCTGTTTCTTTACGCTTTCATCTTTCTTTTGCCCTCTTTCTTCACAACGTACCCACCTCTCCTCCTCTCTGTCTGACACCAGAGAGCTGGCACACTCGAGGGTGTTGCTGTGTGATGCGGGCAGCTGACACCTCCGGCGCAACTGCAGAGCATGTGCATCACCGCAAAGCATAATGGAAAGCCTTGTGAATGCCATCAATATGTTGCCAGAGTAGACGTAGTGACACTTCAAACCACTTGCTTGAGAATCAATTTGTACACTTTTTAGGGCAAAAGGGAATAATTATTTTTATTTCGATTTCATTTAAATTGACAAGTAATATAGCAAGCCTTAAAATGTAAAAAAAGCTATTAGTTCACGACGTCGTCAAATTACTTGTATTGTCTGACACACAGTACAAAACCCAAATATATTTAATTTACAATAATATAATAAATACGTTAATGAGAATATGCAGAGCAACACCATTCTAATGTCTGCCCACCAAATATGAAGCTACACCTAGCAGTTAACTTAGCTTAGGACCAAGACTGGAAAACAAGGGGAATGGTAAAAAGGGAACAACATTTACCTACCAGCACGGTTAGAATTCACTAATTAATTCATTTGTTAAATCAGGGAAAAAAGGGTGCTGGTGTGAATATTTCATTTCCTGTGGACAGAGCCCGGCTTTATAGTCTTTGCGCTAGGCTAAACTCACCAGCTACTAGTGTTGTGTTATATTTAAATGCACAGATATGAGAGTGGTATTGATCTTCTCATTTACCTATCTGAAAGAAAGCAAATTCTGTCTATCGCTTCAATAGTTGCTGTTCCAGCTGAAATTTAGATGTTTTTTCGCATTGAGACACATCTTGAAAAACACATCTTGACAAAAGGATGGGTTTTCTGTCTCTTGTGATTCTTGCCCTGATTTTACTTGAGCAAGAGCTAAGTGACACCTGATACGACGCTGAAGAAAAGTGTGATTGTGTAGGTGGTGACTATTTCCTGGTCCACAGTTTAACGAACCTCATGAGAATTTATGAATAGACAATGCCTGATGACATCAACAAAGCCCATTCCTCAGGAACCTGCTCCATAAATCATACATGACTGACGTACTAAGGAGGACACGATGCCAGCAGTAGAGCGAGCTGTGCTAGAATTATCGCACTCACAGTTTCACTATCTCTCGCTTTTTACCCAACCCCCAACTACTGAGGCTCTTAAGATGTCTCAGAGAACTCTAAAGAGCCTGAGAGGAGATGGTGAGACAGAACATAAAAGAAAAAGACGAGACAGAAGGAAGGAACGTAGCGATAAAGACGGAGATCAAATGTAGAGGGAGACGGAAGAGACAGGCATGGGGGAAGAGGGGAAAAGAGGGGAACGAGATAGTTTGGCGAGGAAAGAGGCAACGCTGAGACCTACTAATGCAGAACTGAGGAATTCTCACTGCTGACTCCAAACACATTCCTACAGCCTGCAAATATTAACCCCCACCTCACCACCTCTGCCTCCATCTGAATGCACGAGGCAGCCACCTGGGCCCTCCATGAGGAAACTATTCATTGATATTAACTCAGTTACTGGAAGAGATTCCAACAATGCAGTGGAAGGGAGGAAGAACCGAACAAGACATTAATCATGTTCAATGCGGTACAGCTACACTCCAAACATCTTTACCAAATGCTAACGAGTGGTCATTTGGACTCAAATACCCAGAAATCATCATATAAGCAGACTTTACTCCTGGTTGACAACTAAGCAGTCCGACCATTTCTTTACGCTGAAAGACACCAGAGGATGAGGAAGAGCACAATATCCAAGCAATGGAGCTTTTCTGAACCAAGTGCTCTCTTGCTGCCGTTTAGATTAAAGTTTAGGATTAGCTCCTAAAACTTGGTCACACTTGACTGTGGAGACAGAATTTTATTAAATCAATTAGGGAGAATTCATGGGTCTATCGTACATTTTCAGCCCCACTTTGGGATTTAGACTGATTAGATGCAGATATTTACATAAAACATACTTAAAATACTATAGCTATAAACTGTATGTAATTATCTCTTAGAGAAATTGAAGGACAATGTACTTCAGTGTGAAAAAGTGTACGATATAAATATGCGCTGAGTGGGACATTTTATAATCTCTGATGGTTAATTTATGTAATGTTGACATCGTGTCTAAACCACCTCAAACATATCTTAATGGCAAACATACAGTCTATACTAATACCGATATATCAGTGATAATATTGGCCAATATGTCGGCCAGGTAGCTCTCCTTCAAATAATATATTCTTCAATCTGTTCTCCAAGTGTGTGTAGTACATACTGAGCATTATATCACGTGCATGTGTGTAAAATAACAGCCAAAAATGCTATTTATCAGAAGCAGAAGTATTTAAAAGTAAAAGTTTCTTTTACACTTTAAAAACAAAAAAGGTCCTGCATTCAAGTTTTTACTTAAATTGGAAGATGTGACAAACATATCCTGGAAGTATCACAAGTTAAATGACTCGTCATGCAGAATGTCTCCTTTGTTATATAATATTTGTATTTTGTAATATTGGATTAATTAAACATAGGAGCATTTTAATGTAGTTTGAGACAATTTTAAATATTTTATGTAGTATTGGAAAGGTTAATTTATAACAATACATCGTATTTTACAAGATAAGTTTACGTGTTGCAAGTAATTAGTAACTAGTGGAGTAAAAACATCACACCATGTATACAATTCAGACGAAAGCATCAGCATGGCCCAGAACCTCACAATAATATCAAGACATGCAACTGGAACAAAAAACTTTGCGACAGAGAGAAACATTATCAGCACTGTGCTTATAAAGTAGAAAACCCCTATGGGTATCCAGAAGGAGCTCTTTCAGCCCATGTCCTAGAGAAGGCCGACAAACACTGATGCAACTGGAACACTGAGTCCGGGGGGAATAGCTCTCGCCCAGACTGCGAGAGAGCGTTAGTACATCCACAGCGGTCACATGGTGCAGCGCTTTCTCTCCACGCCAGACCTCGCTGCCTGGTGTGTGGCCCTTCCTTCACACCAGAGCTACATAATTGACAGCGAAGGCCGAGTTATGTTTTATAAAGTGAAACCCATTAATGGCTTCCTCCACACTCTGAAGTTTAGATGTGCTAGGATCAGTAAGTGGAGGCCTCAAGTTGAAGAGGCTTTAAATAACAGATACATTCAATGTCAGTACAATAAGCAAGGGTAATCCATTATTTCTGCCAAAGTATTCAGTATTGTTAAGAGAAGCTGTGCTTTGGAGATTTACTGAATGCCTCAATGAATTAACTGATATGATATGATGTCTTAATGCCACACTAGCAATCAATGGCCTACATTCATTCTGAAAATGTCATTTAAAAAAAGTAAAAGCTCAATATTTGATTTATGAAATGTGTTTAACCAACCAATTTAGAAAGTTGGTGTAATATTTGACCTTCAATTTTAAGTTGCTATAAAGTACTTAGTCATTAGCATAAGACAACATCCAAATGATCAGTGGTCAGAGCTATGTGCAAACCATCAGCTGCCTATCTCATAGAGAAGCATCCGAACATGTTGAACATAGGTTTAATGAATGAACAGCACAAAACTGAACATGTACAGAAGTTTTTTTTTTTTTTTTTTAGTTTGATACCAAAAGAGAAGTATGTCACCTGGGCCACATGAGACAGACAACCTTTAAACTGCTGAATTGGACGAGCTTAGTGGATACATAACTAGTGACAGAACTTTTAGTTTAGTTTTGCAGGCGTAAGTGCCACATCGAGCTCCAACTGCTGGATAACGTCACACCACTCACTAATTCAGGCATCAAGGTCAGTAAGCGGTATCGCTTGACGAGAAGACCAACAATGTTACCACGATGTTTTTTTTTTTTTTTAAATCGATGTTGATAATTATCAAGATTAAGTTTAAGCATAATTATGCTAAGTTTTATGAGCGTTCTTCTCTGGACATACGCCGAAGCGTCCAGTCAGGATGAGGCCCTGATTGGCCCATAGTGGTTGGTTGAAACGTGGCATCCGCAGTGCGGAGGCAGTCGCCAACCTACCCGGTGAGCCTCGGGGTAACCCGGGCCGGAAGCACCAGGGAGCGAGCGACAGTGGGGAAGCAAGGTCGAGGCCTGAGTGGCCAGAGACAGACAGAGCACTGAACAATACAAACCTGCAGTGCATGCCCTGAGGACGACCCGGCAAAGGAAACCCCTTAACTCAGACTTTTTCAACGCACCCAGAAAGCGAGCAACCGGTAAAAAGTAACTTTAACGTTTATTAATAGATTTAGGATCATTTCTTTAGCAAAAGTGCCAATCATTTCATTTTGGAATTTAATTGAACAAAATAAGCATTTTAATTGAGTTAATCGATCAAGAAAATATTTGGCAGATTAAAAGATAATAAAACAGCATACCTTTTGATGCAATGTCATCTGTTCCATCTGTTTCTTTTGGCTAAAACAGCATTGAAAATAAATTTGGTACTTCTTAATTACTTTATTTGGTAGTATAAATATTTCTCCCATGGAAACAGGAGGAATTTCTCCTCCTGAATAGCATCAGTAATTAATAAGGAGTTAATGGTGTACTTACATTTTACTGGTCACCATCACTTCATTACCTAAGTTAACTTCAAGACTCCATTTCAAGTCCAGTTGAAATTAAATTTGTGCACATGAATGAGGCCCAATGAGCATCTTTGTATTTTACCATAGATACTAACTTACACCATAATATCTGGAATTAAATTAGTCAGTGTTTGTTTTTTATTGATTGCTTAGTTTTATCTTACCTACTTCATCCAAAAAACAAATATGTTTGTTCAAGTGTCCTTCTGTGCTAGCCGGCCTTTTCTAAACCACCAGTCACCAATGATCAAGGTCGGCTGCCTGAGACTTTGGTTGTTAAATCTGCATCCAGACGCATCAAGACTACCATCATCCCGCAGTCACGAAACTATATATTTTGTTATATTCTGCACTCTGCCAAATGGCGCACCCTGGCAGAGAGATATCTGGGGTGTCTGTGAGTTTGGTTGAATGCAGTCAGGAGTAGGGAGACTAAGAGCTCGTATCAGGTCTCCATGGAGATGGAAAAGGCTTGTTAAGGACATGGATAGACTGAGAATATATCACAGGTCCTCAAGCGCACATGCAGGGGACAACAGTAACTTGCCTATATTAAACAATGGAGGCAAAGCGAGTGCGAGACACAGTTTAATCACACATACTGCGAAAACAAACAAACAGTAAGGGGAACTGGGTGGGACATGTCAATTCCAGAGCAGGGAGGATGATGGCCAAATAATTCAAATACTCTGTCATCTTTTCAAGAGTTTCATATCAGCTGAAAGTAAGAACCAAAGCTAGGCCAACACATCCACTACCTAACAGAATACTCCAACACAGTACACGTAAAGATTTACAAAGACTGATCAACACACAATAATGGCACAAAAGTGAGTGCGCCGACCCCGTTCTTCCTTCCCCTTCGTCCTCACTACTGGGCCCTGAAACCAGTCTTTCAGAGCCGTTTCAGCAAGTACACATATTCTGTCAACCAAATACAGGAGATAAAAGTCATGGCTGAGATACGGGAGAAGCGTGGAGACAGAGAAAATGTTCCAGCGGGAGTGGAAGGAAAGAAAATGACTTTAGGTACACAAACCAACAGAAAACATAGCAGAGCCGAACATAGAAATCAAGAGGAGAATGACAGCGATAATGTGTGAACACGATTACTTTTCTTTCTAAACAAGCTCAAGATTGAAATAACACAATGTAAGATAATTAAAGCTTATGTTGCATAGGTCAGCCCTTTTTTTTTTTTTTTTTTACCTTTTCCCGCGGTTCTTTCCCGATTCCAACTTGATTCCTCCTCTCCGTCCACTCTTCCTCACTGTGGAGTTAGTGCTTTCCCTCTTGACTTGCAGCCATGCATCTCTATTTCACTCCAGTCTCGTCACATTTTATCCATTCTAGCCTCATCTCCTCTTCCTCAGACACCATTTCACCCCTCCATGCTCAGGACTTTGAAGAGAAACATGGCTTGTGGACAAAGGATATCAACTGCGTGAGGAAAAGTACCGTATTAGTACTTTTCCTCACGACGTTGTGCTGGAGCTGAGCAGAACCGGTTCCACCGTGCGCTATCGGGGAGGACAAACACACAAAAGTCTCAGTGGTGCAGAGAGGTGAGAAAACGGAGAATGCAAGAGAAGGAGGGAGAAGGCATCAGTCATCGTGTGTGTATCTGTGTGTGTGTGTGTGTGTGTGTGTGTGTGTGTGTGTGTGTGTGTGTGTTAGAGAGTGTGCATGCATGCAGGGTAGGAATGAAGGAGAGGAGAGAGGGAGGGACAGAGATTGAAAGAAAAGAAGGTGGGAGGGAATCGGAGTATACGTGGAGAGAGGAAAGGGGGAGGAGACATTTTTTCTCCGTTTTCCTGTTCATTTTTTTTAGCCACCACCCCCCCCTTTTTTGTGAAATGATCCCTATACCGTCTCCGTGTACAAAACCGGCTTGTCAATAGGTCATTATTCTGCCTTTCTACGACTGTTTTCCCCTTGTCATATTCCCATTTGTTGAAGCCAGCTGTGTCTTTAAGCTCGTGCACTTGAACTCCGAGTGCTTTTCTTTCTCGGTGTACTTCCCTTTTGCTGGCCCCCCAGCACACAGGAAAGACACAGCTTGAAGGGGGGGGGGGGGGGGGGGGGGGGGGGGGTTTCAGAGAGGGAAATGCAGATGGGGGAGGGGAAAGGTTTGTAAATGCTTGTTCAAGGCTATGGAAGACTTGGAAATCAGTTTAAGAACATTTACAACATATAAAAGCACAAAAGAATATTTGAATCAAAGCACGGTTCTTCTGTTCTATCAATATTAAAGGAATGTGTAATGCGTTTGTAGGAGCGGTAAGAGAATAGACTGCTGTTGAAATATTGATTTGTGGTATAAAGTATGCCCATGAGTTTACTTGAAAGCGTTCAATCGAGAAAATGTAAGGTTAAGGTCAGACCATTAAGCAGAGCCTCACATATCTGCACAAAATCTCCATGGCAACTGCTGACATACAGGTGGAATGTTTTGTAATAAGAAAACTTATTTTTTGTTGTGGGTCATAAAGTGGACACGTATTAACTATTATACCAGCTTACGCTTTTATTTATTTGCTTATTTTTTTTATAGAAAAGAAAAGGAGTGGGCAGTCCACTCACCTTGATTGATTAAATTATTGAGACAGCAGAGGGGAGTCAGGAGCTCTGACAGAATTCGATCACAGGCCGGCGGGGGCACGCGGCATAATGAACAACCCAACGCCTCTCACAGCATAGTATTGCATATGTTAAATAGTTCTACATTATACAAGTAGTCCCTGAGCATTTATGTATGCGTGTCAGAGTTTGTACAATAGGTTAATAATCACGTCTTACCACAAGTCTCACGTAACTGGAGGGCATTTTAGAACTTTTTAGCAAACGATTAAGCTAAACAGAAAAACTAAAAGAAGTCCTCTAAAAGTCAAACAGAAGGAATATAATAAACTCAACAGGTCTCGCAAAACAAAGAGATAATAAGAAGCACACGATAGCACCAGCAAATCCCAGAGTTTCCCAGCTGACTTCATGTTTTGAAAACCGAAAGCAGCATGAAGTTTCACATTTGAGTTTCAAAACATAGTGAGACGGGAGGAAATCTCCGGGATTCAAAGGATCTTTGAAAGTATTTTTAAAAACAATAACAGAAGGCAGAAGTTTGGTACAAACAGGACATCACTTGAGAGGTAATGTACTTTAAAGTTGTTGAATTTATATTTATTTTACAATTATTGATTTATGCACTATTGTAGTTTTTCCTGAATGCACTGAAGATGGTTAGAGTTGTAACGTTTGCCTTGTTTAGATTACTTCCATGTGAACTAAGGAGACAGATGAAAATATAGGCAATTATAAAGTCACCAACCAAATTAAATCAGAGTGAGAAATGACTTGCTTGTTGCTTTAATCCCGTCTGAGGCTTAGATCAATAAGATATAAGAGTGGATATGAGGCCGTCTTATCTATAGAGAAAACATGTCAACATGTCATGCACATATGGCACTTGAACCCTAATATTAAAGGGCAGTCTGCAAAACTGAAGCGAGGCTGGGACACTCTCTAAAAATTTAAGAACTATTCTTATTTCAGAATTACTGAAACATTTTAGCAGGTTAAAATTGTCTTTACTTGGAATTCACCGATTAAAAACATCTAATTGTTTAAAGTAATGCAATGTCTTTATAAGGTTTGTCCCTCCCACCATAGCTCACTTGTTCCCAACCTTTTTGGCTTGTTACCCTATAGTGCCAAACAATAACTTCTCAGGAAGCCTCATCACAGGTTGCATTATGTCTGTGTACGTGCTGTGAGGAGCTCAACGGAGGTTTGAAGTTCCCTTCTTAGATAGTTTCATTTCTTAGTTAGTTTAGAGTCCTGAAAAGGTCAAACTACCCAGTTTCACAATAAAAACAGAATAATCTCACCACAAGGAGTTTGCCCAATTGTCATGGAATTTGTAGATGTACCAAACTGCAGAAAAGGTTAGCTAGCTGGTGAACATAGCAGAGCATTTAGCAGCTAAAGAGCCACATGTCTGCCTTAGGAGTTGGTAGAGAACAAAAGCAGAGCTTAAAAGAGAGGGAATACGGGACTCTCATTCATCAGGTGGCCAGAACATTACTCCAATTGAATGATAGTGTCGCTCTAAAAACTTTATGTTGTGTTTACTTCTCATCTTATTAACCATTTCATGACCTCTCAGATATTTTCTTGTGACATTTTCTTGTGAGTGTTCAGGCCCCTAGGTTGAAAAGACACCGCTGTACCTCATGTAACAAGTGACGGGTTGTTTCTATGGTTATATAATAGACAATTTATGGCAGCTGGGACTAGGGGTCTCTCCTAAAGTCGTAGCTTGATTCAGCATCTTTTTTTGAGCGTTAGAACAAGTCTTAATTGGTTATGCTAACCTGGCAGATGAATGCGACTACACTGATCTTAACTTTCCTAAAAAGACAAGAAAACGGTGGTAAATGTTCATAAAAAGTACATCTCTTGTTGATGCGGTTAACCTGCAAGGCACCAAACTGAGAAAAGCCAACTTTTTCAATCTAAAAAGAGGGCAATGGTCTAATGCATTGCAAATACAAATAGGTATCGACCCACTGAGAGGTGGAGAGGAGGCGGAGGAGTGAGGGGGGGATGGGCAGATGATAAAAGGTCAAAGGAGGTGTGCGCTGCATTCACTCATACCTTTTGTTGAAGAGGCAAATACACGTTCCATACTTAACCACATCACTGAGGACAGAGAGGCACTGGATGCCACAAGAAACACTTCTCTCTCTTAATGCAGACAAACTATTCCCCCCAGCCCAAGGACAGTCATTACCTGAGGGGAAAGAGGCAGCATGTGTGTTAGGGGAAGAGATGCTTATACTGGCGCTGATCTTGAAAGGGCCTGGCCGATCGATCGCATTAAGCTCCCTGCGAAAGAGAGAAATCAATATGTTTTTAAAGGCGCAGCAGGCTGCATGTGGTGTGTGCGTGTGGGCTTCATTGATACCGCCAGACGCGTTCAAAGAGAAGTTGTTCCTGAAAAAGAACGATCACATTTCGAGGTCAAGTGGTTTCATTTCCAATACTTACCTACAAAATCACGACACCTGCGAGATGTATAAAAAAGCGCCTGTGTGTTTGTATGAAGTTTCACAGTTTGGGTTCCCATTATCACATCAGAATACTGGCCAGTGTTTGAGGAGCACAAATGACACACGGACAGGGAAAAATCAATAGTTTTCAGATGAAGAAAGTTCCGCAGAAGCTTCGTCAGGATTAGAAAGAGACGAAGAAAAAAGCAGAACGACCTGTGACTGAGAAAATGAATTGCTTGTTTAAAAGCCACAGCAATGCAATCAGTCTTATAGTTAACAACATGAATTGCCAACAGAGGTTTGGCTCAAAGAGATAGAGTGGGAAGGAGGTCAACAATAGCAAAAGAGTGAGAGAGAGAGACAGAAGGGAAACAAAGACAAAGAACGCAATTTAATTTCCATCAGTCGTCAAAACAATGCTAATCAATATCAAAGACACCCACTCTTTAACACTCTACCTCTCTTAGCCCACTCATGTCGCTGTCCATTTCTATCCCTCTCATACACACTCCTAGCAATAACTTACTCTTGAGTTGGCATCTGGGACAGGAGTGTGATCCAGTAGTGGCAGGAGAGAAGAAACATCCACACAGATCTGACAGTGTCCTCAATGTACCTGCACTGACATCAATATACACCACTGTAACGGATTAGAGAAAGAAAAAACGAAATCTTAACAGGCAAAGAAACTGCATTAACTGAAATTAATGCAAGAAAGAATTGGGCATGCAGTTATGTGTAGCAAAGATAAAAACAAATTGAAAGTGTAATAGAAGAGATGAAAGAGGGACCCAACAATATTAACATAACTCCTTCAAAGTTCCTGCAAAAAAACAATATTTTCAAATAACATTACAGCCTGATATTTGACTGGAAGATATACAAACGGAGGGGTGATGGTTAGGTTTGACGATAGCTGACACCTGGAGGAATTGAGGGAGAAAAGGAGAGTTGATGCCTGACTATGTAGCAGTGAAGAATGAGGTCTCTGCTTTGTTTAAGTGCAATGTGCTTCAGAAACATGCAGCCACCACTTTTAACTGGATGATATTTGAGAAAAGAAACCAGCCTGCTCTCTAGTGGTCGCAAAGAGAAATATACTGGCTGATCAGGAATGAAATGCAAAAACTGATCAACATCTAAAACGGTGTAAAGTAACATTTACTCACTATACACAATACTTTTGAGGTTCTTGCATTTTAATTAAATATTAAAATGTTATGACACTATATGTTTCCCTTCTATTTCACAGCTAGTTAAAAACGACCCAGCCATTAATTTTGTATTATAAACCCTATCAGCTGCAACATTTAAAATGCTGCTTACATAAGCACATTAGAAATGATATGATATTTTGAAAGCAGGATGTTTTTCCTGCAAGTTATTTGGCTATATACTACATTGTAGTATTTATACAATTATTATTACAAGTAAAGGATCTACATACTTATTCCACCACTGCTAAAGACTAATGTATTACATCATAGCAAGGATATTTTTTATAGATAGAGAAAAAAAGATCTTGTTAATAAGATATGAGCATGCACTGTGTAATTTAGAGCTGCAGTCTTTCAGTCTGTGTTGCTATTAACTGCTGGTATTTATGGATGGTTTATTGATTTTAAACATATGACTTACAGCTTGTTATGGCTGGAGCTCTGAGGTCAAAAGAGCACTGGGTGTGTAAAATACAATTTAAGTTTATGGTACAATTATTTGAAAATAAGTCTAGATTACCAGTGGCATTTTTAGGTTGAAAATGGTGGAGCAACAACAGGCTTCTTTTCACAAGTGCAAAAGCAGATAATTACATTTTTACAATTTGGCATAATGCGCTATTTCCCACACAGTTTAATATACGTGATAATCCGACTAGGAATTGACCTGTTCTCCTCAACGTGTTGCTCAGTATGTAAATGCCGTCATTTACTTACTGTGTTTGCTATGTCGCGTTACTTCAAAGGCGTTGTCCTGCTGCTTTCATGTTTGGTGCTGGAGAATCACTCCGCGTTTAATTTGATTATTTTTACTAGCGGTTTGGTTTATAACAATATCCGCGGCTGGTGGGCACCGAGGTGTTTCATTTCCCGGTTTTCTTTATAAAGTAAACTTTTAAATGTGTAGGCCTACTGTAGAAGATATTCCACATTGTGCATGGAGATCGCAGTTAGCTACTATCTATCTTGAGTGGTTCAAATGTTGAGCAAAAGCCACACGTGTTGGTATCATCTGCTAATTGACAGAAGTTTTGGGCATGCGCATTTTCCTACACTCCGGGCAAATTGTGGCGCTATCCTCACACAGGCTGTGTCTCAATTCATGGGGCTGCAGCCTGCGCAGGACGCAGCCTTCGCGGCCAGGACCTCCGTAGACCGAAGACTGAACCGAGCAGTCAACTTCCTGGTACGTCACCAGTTGTTCACGCCCCTACCTTTTGCCGCTCCCGTCGCCTAGCAACTCTCTGAAGTTATCAAGCACAGTTGACTGCTTACATTTGTTCCCAGAGAACAGAACCAGAGATAATACTTTTATTATTATTTTAAATCATTATTGAAGATGTGCTTTATCACCGGCGATCATGTATTGTAGATGATGCATCAGGAGACACCAGGGGCCTTATTGTGGCAGCCCATCCAAGTCCAGCAGCAAACTTTATCTGTATATACTGTAAATGTTATAGTTTTATAATACTTTTGTTTATAATAATCATTCAATAATTTTCTTTGTTCGATCATTCATTTCCATTCATTGAAAGTTTTCTAAATTAAATAATCCCTTTTCTAAATGAATAAATCCTATGTAGAAAATAAATCCTTCTTGAACCTTGAAATCAATTAAGTTTATTACATTTTATTTATAGTTCATGTAAATTAAATACACAATATATTCATCATTATATACATTATTTATTTCAATTAATTTACATTTAATTTGTCAACAAGTTTCTCCAGCAGAGAGAAGAGTCTGTCCATCCTCTCCTCTCCTCTGCCTCCGTCTCCTTCTCCCTAAAACAAAACTAAATGTTAGAGCACGTTTATTACACCACTAAACAAAAACAGATTAAATTGCAAAATAAGTACACATATTACAAATAATAAAATATGTATAATCAATCCGAACGATTGCACTGGACTTAAGTGATATTCAACTGGTAGAAAACCAAACAGGTAATATGAAGTATAAATTATCTATACAATCGCCACAATCTATGTAAAATATAAATCAACATTTAAAACTCTTTGAAAGTTAAGGTGTTAAAAGTTCTACTTTAAAAGGTTAACTTAGGTCGGATGCCGGCAGCCAAGCAGCCGCTCCTAACGGCTGCTGAGCAGCTAGCTTAACTAGCATCGGCACTAACGTCCCGTAACTTAACCGTCATTTTAGCGAAAATGTTATGTTTTAAGGTCCTTTGATTTTATAACATTTATATCGTTAGCTATTCAAGCGAGTTGAAACCCAATACTTACATTTAAAAGTATTTCCATGTGCCGCTGCTGCTGGGCGCCGTTCTTCGTCAGATTTTTGTTCTCTGGGCGCGCAATGAATCTTGGGATACCTGAGGCCGTCTGCAAATCTGGCAAAAGAAGACCGCTTTTGTCGGCTGCATTTTAAGGAGTCGCCGAAATGGGACAGCACTGTCGCGGCCGCTGTGACGTAATCCGCCTACAAATACAGCCTGCGCAGGCTGCAGCCCATGAATTGAGACACAGCCACAGTGCAGCAGAAAGAGTTACGACACTTCTTGATCTCGCCGCCACGCGGTCAGTGTGTATATAGTGTTACAGCGGTGACATGCGGTGATGTTCATGGCTGGTGAGGCACCGACTCTTTCAGAGTCAGATTTACAAATATATGAACCCAACAGAGTAGCTTACTGACCATTTTCTTAGCAGCATTAACTACTGGTTATGTTTCACATCAGCATTCTTTACACACACATATTTGGCATAAGCTACATTTATAGTGGCTGAGAGGGATTTGCTCTGCACCCTCCATGAGTTCTAAATGTGCAGACATTATTCTACAATTCATTCTCCTTCAATACAAATTAAAGTATTAAGTGGTGCGGCAAACGGATTTCAATTTTCAACATTAATCGAAATATTCAGTTTTTAAAAGCGGTTTTAGTCTGATGCTTTGATTAATTTTAATACAGACTGTTCAACAAAAGGATAACCAAAAAAACTAGAGAATATTTTATTGAAGGTCAACATCTAGTTTTTTATTTAAATATTGGATTGTTTTCTCTGTCAGATCCCATTTTCAATAAAAATTGTGGTCTTACCTTTACTTAAAATTGTAAAATCTTAAATTTCTGGCCGTCAGCCGACCGTCTCTACGTAAAAGAAGAGCAGCAACAAGAACCTGTGGGCTCACGTGCGCCCTCTTCAGTGCGGCCTTTTATGTTTTATGTATTGCATTAATCCAGAATTATTAATTTCTGAAATACTCAGTACCATTTAAAAACTGCTGCCAACAGGTGGGGCTTTGCACCACTTGCCTCAAATGACCAAACATCAGTATTAAACTACAACATAAATAATCAAATACTATGTAAAGTAGATACAATTAGCTCCAATTCAACTGGCTACATTAAAATGCACCAATAATTATAATTTGACAGAATATGCATAATACTCTGATTCAAGACCCAAGATTCAATACTTTATTGATTTACTTTTACTTAAGAAAATGATCTGAGTACTTCTTTAAACCACTGAGAAAAACGACTCAAAAATAGGATAAAAAAAGATAAAATCATAGGACCACTTTCTAATAGGCCGCCTATTAACATGTATGAAAGAAGGGGACCAAAGACTGAACCCTGAGGTTACAAGGTTCATGTTGAGACACATATTCTCTCCAAAGTTACCCTGTAAGTGTGTCCTTGAGGTAGCATGTGAACAGGGAGAGTGCAGAGCCTGACACCCAGTTACTGTAAGTTGATTCTGTAAGTACATTTGGATGATGACGCTTTAGTCCCAAATTGGACTGAATTTGTGTCTTTTTTTTAGGTTTTCCAGGTTGTTTATGACAGAATAAACCAAACCAAACCAAGACAAATTCTTCATCAATGATGTAATGTAACTAAATACATTTACTCAAGTTCCGTTCTTAAGTACAATTTTGAGGTAATTTCTTTGAGTATTTTATTTGAGTATTTTTCTTTTTTAGCTACTTTATACCACAACATTTAAGTGATAAATATTGTACTTTTTACTCCACTCCTTTTCTTTTACAGCTGTACAACTGGGCAGATTCTGTTTTAATAAAAAAAAAAACTATGACCGTTTCTTTATTATGATACATTATAATAGATTCAAATGCTAGCTGCTTATACATATATGTATCAGTAATAATAATTACATATATATAGCATAATATCACAGATAAGGGCCATTCTGCACCATAATGAGTACTTTTTATTTATACTTCAACATCTGATTTTCTGATTATACTAACATACTTTTACTTATGTAATGGTTTTGTTATGGAGTAAATGGTGGCTTTGCTACCTTTACTTACATAAAGTGTTGTTTGACCCCTGTTGTTCTGATCTATAATGGATTTGTAAATATTCTATTATTCTGTCATATGCGTGTTTCGGTTTTTGGGTGTATCAGGACTTTCAACTTAGTTATTTGAATTCCTCAAGGGATCCTATTTGTCATGTTATCATACTGTCGTGTCTGTTATGTGTAATGTTTTGCTTTATTTATTTAAAAAAAGAATATATTAACTATTAATTTAGGAACTTGTTTCTACATATTAGAAACTTTAAACATTAGAAAGTTAAACCTAAATGAATGTCTAGATAGAACAATGAGACTGTCTCACTGTTATCTGCCATACCCAGTTGACCCTTTAATACAATTTAAAAAATAGATCATAGATTACAATAAGAGATACACACGATTATTACACCAGATGTCATCATAGGATAGTAAAATTGTCATTGTGATTTGTAGGGACGAACAAACGTCCTGTAGTAACAGTGAAACCCAATCACTCAGCTGTTTACCTTGACTGCCCATATTTGGGTCGGGCGGGGTGTCTCTCTCGCGCGGAGACAGTCAGCGCCTACTCACGGCGTCGAGTAGAGGAAGTGAGTCACACTGACGGTAATCTTACGTCTCTGCTGCTGCAGCAGCGAGAGCAGAACAGAGAACAAGGAAGCAACATGTGCTGACCATAATAACTCCAACACATCAGCACAGACAGCCACGAGACAAGAGACAAGGAGCCGAGGGCACTGACTGCTGGGGATTCACAGACTGGACACGTTATTGTTTTTAAATCGTGAGTACCACTTTGTTTTGTAACTTTTGTGTTTCTTTCGTCTTTAATTAAAACACGTATTTCATAGTGAATGTAGCCTGTTTAAAGCACACGTATTGTTTGATTTATCACTGTCTTGTTTGTTACAATTGTGTTATAATTTAAAGTATTTTATGTCTCGCTCGTTGTATTTTTAATGATATTATTTTTCTTGACTTGAACATCTTTTTTCTAACTACCCTACTAAGTACCATTTTAAATAATGATTCATTTTTTTCAATTTAGGCTATATGCTACATATTAATGACAAATTACCATGATAAATTTGGTTACCTCGATAATTTACCTTCTATACATAAATTACATCCGTAGGCTTGTTTCTACTAAATTCCACTGGGGGGTTTCCGCGCTGTCAGAAACAAATGTAGTATGATGTCTTGTTTATCAAAGCAGAACAAAACGCACTAAAGAAGACAGATGTCGTCTGATCTTTTTTCTTTTTTTTTACTTCTCTTTTTCTGGTTATAATGAACTTTATGAACCCACATATGTGTGTGTATATATATATATATATATATATATATATATATATATATATATGTATATGTGTATGTATGTGTGTATATATATATATATATATATATATATGATACTATAACTCATATAGTGTACCTATGAGGAATAATATATTATATTCTGTCACCTTGGATCACAGAGTTGTGCCTTCTTTGTTTCACACAGACGTGGAAAAACTAGTTAACTTACTAAAAAATGAAATAACTTCAACCTGTAACGCATTTGAAGTTATGGTATGCTAAACCTACAGTGAAGCACCACAGCAAGCTTTTGAGTGACTCCCAAAAGAAAGGACCCAGCCTGTCTTCCCTCAATACACTAACATCAGAAGTTTCCATGCAGTATTAGCAGCAGGGGCTAATTCTTAGTATGCAAATGGTTCAAAAGGTGTCGTCTTCACACATGAACTCCAAACAGTATTAGCAGAGTCTGTGATAATGGCAGCAGGTCACTGTTCAGTAAACAGATACAGAGTAAACAGATTGAGAAGCCATCTCCCTTGTCACAAGCTTCTTATGTTTTTGTTTTGAGGATCACTGAAACTGATTAGATCAAACAATTGACATGCATTTGTGAAGTAATTAGAGAAGACCAACGCCATCAGTGATGTGAATGGCATTAAGTTCCTCTCTGGTATCTAGAAACAAACATTTGGTATGATGCAAGCTAGTTGAAGACATGACTCATCTTGGCTGTCTTTAATAGAGTACATAGTACTGAATCAGTCGTGATACATGGTATGTTGCATGTTTTCAGTGAACACCTGGCCCCAGGGACAAACATGATGTTATGATAATCATAAGAAAATGTTGTCCTGTGAAGAACATTCATCTCCAAACTATTAATTGTGTTAAGGGCAAAGCAAACGAGTTCTGTGTTTATATGGTTTATTAGTTCACAAAATTAATTTTTCAACCCATAAAGGAACTCCTAATCTTTGAGTTTGAAATGATTAATTGATCATTTCTTTGGGAATTGATTATTCCCGTAAGTGTGTGTGTAAATACCAAAAAATATAACTTGTTCCAGCTTCTCAAATATGAATATATGTTGGTCCTTTAAGGCATTTAACAGAATATCTTTGTGTTTTTTAGTTTTTTAGTGTTTGGACAAAACTTATATAATTATGGCGAAATTGTGATGGTAATTTTCACTTTTTCTAACATTTTAGTGCTAACTCTTTTTTAGCTCTTTAACTCTTTTAATGTCTTCTAAACCCTAAAACACAGCTTAAACACTGTGTGTGTGTGTGTGTGTGTGTGTGTGTGTGTGTGTGTGTGTGTGTGTGTGTGTGTGTGTGTGTGTGTGTGTGTGTGAAGCAAAACAGAGAGAATGAGGAAGCTGCTGCAACAACAACCCTGAAGAATACTTGCTATTTGACGCTGTTTATCTCGCAGACTAATGACTGACTGGAACAGCTATAACATTTGAACATCTATAATAAGATAATGGCAACACACATTTGTTAGGGACTTAAAGTTACTACTACTTTTGCTTGTTGTGTCACAGGCTCAACACTGCTCTTAAGTGGAGGCTGTGGCTTCGTCTACCAGGGCAAATAATAATTTTCTCTCACAACATATTTTACAGGCTGAAGCAACAGTGGTGTGTTTCAAGCCACAATAACAAATAACTGTTTGCACCTCAAAGTTCAAGGCACCACTTTCTTGTCAGAGACATCAGCAGGATGTTCGCACGCTGAGCCAGTTCAGCTGCAAACTTTGAATTGCCTTGGCCTTTATCACACTCTTCTCTCTGGTCAGGCTGACATTGGCACACAACCCAAACAGACACGCTATCAGAAGATAAACAGCACCGTGAGTTTATTGGATTTGCATTTGAAAAAAATGTAATGCCTACACGGTAGCGCTAGTTTGCATCTTGTTTGGCTGTATACAAACTCTAGTCCATGCCGAACACATTGTTACCCACGCTTAACACAAAGCTTCTCTGGAGGCAATAAAAATAGACTCAGGGGCAACTGCATAGGGAAGTGCTGTTATCAGTGAAACTGAAGTTCCTGCTCCCCCACATCTAATTGAAGGGAAGTCACAGTTACCAAAAACTCAAATTACTTTTGCACTTTGGTTTGCAAAAAAATGTGATTACATAGCCACATACTCGCATACACAGAAATGACAAGATGAATATGTTGGCGACCTCAAATGATGTTTTTTTTATCATTGGTTTCTACAGTCACCATGAAAAGAGAGGTGGAGGCTGGAGTCAACTTCCTGAAACGCCTGGCTGTGGCACATGGCAAGCTCAGTGAAGCCAAAGCAGACATGTTTTCTGAAAAGCTACAGAAACTTTTATGCAACAAATATGATGACCACTGGTACCCTGACTGCCCCAGCAAAGGCCAGGCATACAGGTAATTACACATATTAAATATTATAATAATATTAATTATCCACAAAAACTTTTTTGTCTCTGCAAAGATCATATCATTGTATCCCCTATTATAGTCTGAGAACTCTGTATTATAGAGGAAGACCTAAGAAAACACAGAATCTTTATCGTTGAATCCTTTCACAGATGCATCCGGATGAATAACGGAGTACCTTGTGATGAAGTGATCCTGAAGGCATGTGAGGAGAGTGAGCTCACACCCAGTGAACTAAGCCTTCCGTCTGAGTTAACACTGTGGATCGACCCACTGGAGGTGTGTGCAAGGTGAGTCACCGGCTGGCCTGCGGAGACAAAAGCAAAGAATGACACACACACACACACACACACACACACACACACACACACACACACACACACACACACACACACACACACACACACACACACACACACACACACACACACACAGTCATGATGCATTCTGTTAAATGATGAATAAAATGTCTGTTGTTTAAAAGAATGCACTCCCTCTTCACAGATCTGCAGAGAAAGGCCGGCCCTTCACAGTAGCCTGTTTTGAAAAGGAACCTGTGGAGGGAAAACAAGCTGACTCCTCAGTGGACTCCATAAATATGGACACGTCAGACTACCACTCTGCTACCTCTTCGGATTGTGGTTCCTCTGCGTCGAGCGACACAGAGGAGGAGGCAAAAGATGGTGAGACAAAAGGAGTGCAAGAAAAAGAAGAGAAGGAGGTCGTCAAGCAGGAAACGACAGGAGGCAACACCTACACGGTAGCAATGATGCCCAGGATTCGGAAGCGAAACGGAGAAGGACAGCATACAGTCAAATACATGAGAAATATGGTAATTTCTTCCCTCTGTTTGAGGACCATCTGTAGATGTCTCACAATTAAAAGATTAGGCCGGTGATATTCTATACTTCTCTCACTGTCAAGAAATCCCAAGAAAAAAAGACCAAAGCCAAAACAAGAAAGCAATGATATGAAGCTGGATATAGTTCTCTGTGCCATAGAGCTTAATTGTTGTATATAACTATTAAAATAGCCACAGTACTGTATTGATTAGTAGATTTTGGACAAATTGTGTGGTGAATTGTTTTATACTTACCTACAGTAAATTGACAAACTAGTATTGAAGCATACAACGTATGCACCCCTAAAATTGAAGAATATATGTCTATTTTGTGAATTAGTTGTAAGTTTATGAGTATTAGCTGCTGCTGCGGACAAGGCATTCCCCTGTAATGAAGTTTCAGTATTGCAATCTTGTAATCTTTTGTACTCCTTCCAATCTTTCTCTCTGTCCAGCTCCCTTCCAGTCTCCAGTACTTCTACCACCCTGCTCCGGTTTGGCCTCAGTACAAGAAGGGCGCTCCAGTGTTTCTCAACGCAGTGTGCACACCTCCGCCCCCTCCACCACCGCCCCAGCAGGTATTTGGCTACTACATCTTGCCGCAGCCGTCTCCGCAGTTCATTCTGCCTCAGGCCACGCTGCAGCCGTGGGGAGCTGTGAAGGGTTAGACCGTCCAGGAAGTGTGGCGTGAAGGTGGATGGAGCATTACAAGCTCCTTCAACGGAGCCATGTCGTGTCAGTTCTCTGAGTTCAGCTAAACTTGGGCTAATTAGTTTTTAACTGTATAGCTTAAAGTTATTCTTTGTACAACCTTTTAATGATTCCTCTTTCCTTTTTTAATTTCTGGTGACTTGTAATTGATGGCTTATACTCTGGACTGAAACTGAACTGGAGTGAAAAACTATTTTTAAAATCTGTCAGGTCTTCACTGCTGATTTTTTAATGTACTGTACACGTTAAGAATGACTTCAATCACTGGGTGCTTGGACTAACTCAGGAACTCTCAGCAATATCCTTAATACCAAATAATTGTCTCTTCAGGTGTTTATGTCTGTTATGTATGTTAATCCCTTTCTCAGTTCTCTCACCAAAATGGTAGAAGTCTGCACGCCACTGTTAATCAATGTAAAATGTGATTCAGGGGATTCATCTATTGTAGCTAAAGTGACAATATCTGTATATTAAGAAGAATATTTTTACTAAACTGCTTGTAAATAATACAGAACTTGGATACCGTAGGCTGACTCGCACTTTCTAATCTTCTCGTCTTTTAGTTGTAATTTATTTCGCCACCAGTGGATGGCACTCAACTCATAGCTAACACATGAAATTATATATTTTTGTAACAACAGTAGATGCTGCCTTGTGCAAATCTAACTTCACAGAACACAACCACGACTTTAAATCGCTTAAACTCTCTGCTATCAGTACAATGTGTAGATATTCAAGTGTATATGTTTTATGGCCTGCTTAGAGCTGTGTGTTTTTTAAATTTTTATTGTAGATAACTTTGCTTACTATGAAAATCTGCAACAGCTGTATGAGCTCTGAATACAAGATTTACTCACTGACTCTCATGTACTGTGATTATTTAATTATATTGAAGCATATTTATTTAATGTCCATGCAACCTCAAAACTCATCTGTATGCATTGTTTTGCTTTCACCTTTTTCACTATCCATTTACCTTTTTATCATTGCAGCAGATTAAATCAACTCCTACCTGAAATGAATAGGTGTGTTATTGTTCTTATTTCTATAATCAACACTTTTCAGAGCAGAGTTTGGTGCTGTAGAAGTATTTACTCTCTTAAAAAATATGTTGACTTGACCTAGAAAACACCTGTCAGTCTGAACGCTCTACTTACTGTCACTCAGAGTTGTAAGGATCATCATTACCGTTGGCACAATCAGCAGGATGCTGCAGCGGAAGGACTCCTGTGTGCTGGATGCGTCATTAAGCCCAAGGTCATGACGCTGTTCCTCCTTGAACAGGCCTAGCAAAGAGAGTGAGGGGAAAGTTTGTGCCGTACTTTTTGTTTTGCCTTGTGGAGTTTTTGCGGGAAATGAAAGGACCTCTTGATACTGAAATTTGATTGGAATACAGCTGGATTATATGGCAATTAATCCAAGAGTTAAGTATCGGGGACGGGAATGGGAAGTACTCCAATAAAAAATAAAGTAGGCATATTTATAAGACCGCGATAAGAAAATACTTTTTTTTAAATAGATGGCTGAAGAGTGAATGAACAGTTAAGAGTCATTGCCAATGATAGTAAACCTAACCTTGACTAATGTTTGGATTAGACCACAGCAAGTCAAAGCATGAAGGTACTCAACCACCAGATGTCACTCTACAGCTGTTGAGGAACTCACCACACAGTACACAGTGCCTTCACAATAAATAAATAAAAACATGTAACATGAGGTTCCTAGTGTTTTTTTTTTCAGATTTAGAAAGCAAATAATCATGTGTTTTGTTCCCTGACAATTAAAATATAAAACAGACTAACATATTGTCTAAAGGAGTTTTCTCAACCAAAAATAGAATTTTAATCTTATCAGATTTATCCAAATCAAATGAAGAATTATCTAAGGGAACATCTGTTGTTGTGAAAATACTCTTCTGAGAGTACACACGCACAGCACCAGCACACAAATAATTCATTTGGGGCATACTGACGCACACTCTTAAAATAATACCGCATGCAAATAAGAGTACATCGCTCACTGCATTGTATAAACGGCATTACTGCGCGTAACCACACCGCGCCGGTTGGTAGGAGTGTTAAGGTGAGGGTGTGTTAGAGGCCAAGTGTTTTGGTAAACCAGCTACTTCGATGAGCGTCAAGCGAGAGAAGGGCCTGGTACACAGTGCGCCCATTGGATTATGCCTTCCCGAACTCGGGAGGAAAGCAACGGGGAGACCGGACAAACAGAGGACGGAACAACGGACAGCGGCGACAGGGAGAGAGGGACAGGCGGCCGTCTCGCGTGCGCTCTGGATATGGAGATGACAAGCCTGCACGGCAACTCCAAAGTGGATAGTGAAAATTGCGATGGCTTGGTTAACCGAAACGGGGGGGACTCGGCAGAAGTGTCAGTGCCGCTCTCCCTTCCCTGGAAACGGACAGCTCACATGGAGGGAGACGACCTCTACAGACTGCGAGACAGAAAGTTTTTATTAGAGGATAAAAAGCGCCTTTGCGCGTTGGCTTTGGGGACTGCTCTGCTCGGGATACTGCTCACGATAATCCACGCCGAGATATGTCCCCTCGTTTATAAACCGGTAGGTTTGTATTAAACTACACCAAAGTACTGATTTAAACATGTACAAATTGACTGCATAACCAAATCATATAATAAGATTGTAAATGTTTGAAATGTGACACTTTTTTGTTTGCACTTGTTGCTAAACCATATCATTGGAGCATGTTAGCCCTTCTCGGTTTGCACATAAAATGTCTCACAAATCAAATTAAAACTTGACCTAATGTGACATATTGCACTTTAGCACACATTGCGGAGTTAGACGTACAGCGTGCGTTTGCATCTACATCTGCAAAGTTAGAACATTTAAACAGCATTATCTAAATGTATCCTGCTTTGGTTGTCAGCTGGTCAACGCATCATCAAATGATGAAATATTAACAAAATCATCATTGTCTTGCTTTCAGCATCACATATCGTCATCATCATCATCATCATCATCATCATGTGGAGATAAAGCCTGTTAACCATTGGTCTGTGTGGCTGCATCTTAACTCTTCTTCAACTCCTTGTGTCGCAGTTACAACTGCTCAAAATAGTTTTTCACCTAGACCATGTGTGTCAAACTCAATTTCACTTAGGGCCACATGGCGAAAGGCTGAATCACATCAAGTGCCAGACATTTATATTAATTGACATGCTTTAATTGAAAAAATAAAATATCTGTGATTATCCCATATAGCCTTCTCACAAACAATTGGTTCAATAAACAGCCCTAAGAAAGTCAAGAAAAGAGTTGTAGTTTACATGTCCCATACAGCCTATAGCCTTCTTGCATGCAATCGTCTGCACATGAAACCCTAAATATGACAAATAAACTTTGCAGTCAAGCAAAACCCACAAACAACCTAATTCACTAATCCTAAATGAGATGCATCATATTGAGATGCTATTTAACACAGATTAGCCTATTTCCAGCCACCAGCCACCTGCCATCTACTCTTCAAGTTCATAAATTCTTCTTCAGCTACAACAAGGCGGGCCAAAATGTTATGAGAACCTCAATTGATATGAGTGCCTGATCAAAATTTGCAAGGGACCAGATTTGGCCATGAGTTTGACACATTGACAAGAATGGATAAAAACAAATGAATACATTTAAATTAAACCATGTTATCTTTTATTTGTGACAAATTTCATTGACTATATTAATCATAACTGGTGCAGAAACACCCTTACACAACTGGCTCTATTTGTTATCATAACAACTTCCTTGATTAGCAGAGCCTCATGCAGCACAACAGCAGAACCTGCACCTGGGCTTTGAACCCCCCTGACCTACTGATTAGTTAGTCCATTTCCAGACGCACTATTTGGTTGCACAGCCTCATGACATTAACATGCAGATCTCAGTGGATAACAATGCCAGGCCACACAATCAACAAATTATTAACTCCCCCTGACATCCTACAACACACGCCAGTTCCACATGTGGAAAAAGGTTCTCATGCACGCCGCAAAAAACATCAGACCACCTCTGTGCTGTGAAGTCAGTGATTGATTACAGTGTCAGAGAGCCCCCACATTTCTAACTCACATCAGCTACAATCTTTTGAGAAACCTGTGGAATTGACCTTCAGTGTTGAGAGAGTTGGACCGGGAGAAGCATGGCTGTGAAATTAACGGTGCTGGCACGAATAGGACATTACTATTCCAGTTTACAAATATGAACCAAGAACAGGTGTTGTCTGTCCATTCCTAACAACAAGCATCAGCTTCTGTACTATGGAAATGCTGATGCACTGGAAAAGTGTTCTTTGCCGCAGTTAAAGCGTATTATTTTTTTTCAAGTGGCTGCAGTGCTGATTTAACCACAGCTTATATAACTGTTTTCATCTTTCAACTTCATGTGATGTCTAAGTCATGAAGGTGAGCTGTGAGATCTTCCTCCCCTCTGGACTGACATATAGGGGCTGTCTTGACAAAATACAGCCTCTATGCAGTGACCGGTAGCACACTTCAGTATTATTGTTTTTTATTATAAGTAGACTGCAGGATGTTTTGGAGCTACCAAAGTTTACAGCAGTCTACAAAGTTATATTTTAAGCTTACCTTTTCATGGTTATGCATGAAAAACAGGGCTATTTGTGGAATGCTTTTCCATTTCACCTACAGCGAGACTGCTCAGAGTACTTCAGGCTATCTTTCCACATCATTTAGTGTATAATTAGAGTGTTTGTATGGCCAGTCTAAAAGTTTATATGTCTTGAGTTTGGCTGTGCTCAAGCCAGGAGTGTGCACTTTTACCTGGATGCAACCCTGTGTCCTTTTTTCTACAAGTCTTTAACAACTTCTCTACAACCCAAAACTAAATTCACATATTGAGGCTGAAAGCCGAGCATGATGTCCAGTATTTAAAAGATTAAAATTACCTGCACAGGGGCTTAACTGGATAACTTTGATGAAGTCTATTCACTCGGGTTCTTAACCACTACATTGAACCTCAACAAGTTCAGATTTATCCAGAAATATCTAACTTCTGAAGCTGCTAAGATTTATTTGACATACTGTTTAACCTCTTTGTCTCTTAGAACTGATATAATAGTACAACCTGCTCAATCACAAACCTGCAGGCTATCATTATTGTAATATACTTCCTAGATGTGCTCTCCTTTGCTGGGATAATTTTATTAAATGCCACAATGTTTGTTTAATATACAAACATGTTGTTATGTTTGAACTGTTTCCAGTGACAGCTTAAAAGGTTTTTGTTTTGAATTAATTGCTTGCATTGTTGTATTTCTGACCGCCCATTATTTTCTTCTTTCAACTTTATAATCCCCCGTTCAACTACTTCATTACTGCCAGCTCGTTCCTGTTATGATTTTACATGCTAATTGTTTTTCTGTTTTAAGTAACATCTGGCCAGGGCCAAGGGCGGATTAAAGTGCCGAGTTATAATGGAGGGCAATTTCCTTTCAAGCTAGTTATGACTCATTAATTTTCCTTGCCTGTCAATTGCTAAATCCACACCTATAAAACTTAAATGTGTTCTTCCAGTATTGCAATTATTAATTATTATATCATTTTACTTGACAGTTTAAACAATAAACTCAAAAATATTATCATGGAAATGAACAGTAATGATGGCTCAGTTGAATTCAAGTGCTCCGAGTGAAAGTGGCAATGAGCCAGTATGCACGATACCAGGAACCTGAAATCAAAACAACTAAATGGAATTCAGCCATTATTAATGTCATTATTTACACCTGCACTTCTTACTGTGGCAAGTCAAAATGTCTTCTGTGAAAAAGGCCAAGACTGGTGAGACTGGATCTGGCCAGTAAGAAAGAAAACCATCACGGCTGAGAGTCCCATTGACCAGGATGGATAATCTGTTTTACAGGGCGCAGTGACATGTCCTACTCAACTGCTGTTTTCGAGGACAAGTGATCTGCAGGCTTTTGTTCATCTCTGACAGTTTATCAGCCACACTTGTCTTGTACAGTGTCTACCTCATCAGCACAGATCCAACCAAGAAATCTCCAACATTGGGATCATCTGATGCAGTGTTTGATCTGGTCACTCTTACTATAATGATAACAAAACGTGGTATTAACTAAACCTTCAAATCTTTTACCTGCTATGACTGTCCCACTGCACCAGTATATTATTCTTGTAGGTTCCTTTTTTCAAGCATATTATAGATTATAGATACCTCTAGTTCCACGAGCACAAGAATCTACATGAAAGCTAATGAAACCACACCGACTAACAAACCAAATAAGAACATTTAGGTCAGACCAGCTTCTTTTGCACTGGATTCAGTTTTGGCCACTTTTTTCTGTTGCTATGCCTTGGGTGGCCTTTACTGGTTGACGGTGGCTCGATGTATGAGAAACAATCTGTGTTAAGGTTAACCCAGATTAGGTTCACCGGGCTTGAATGTTACAAAAACAGTTTTAGAAACTCGGCAAGAAACATGTTGTTGAACTCTCTGTTATGGAATGTGGTGAAATGTTGAGCTTTTGTGGGGTCTTCTAATTAGCCCTGGACGAAATACAGACATAATGTGGATGCTACAAAGAAACTGTGGAAAATGGCGTACTTTGCCAATGGACGTCACACCATACCACCTACACGCTCAAGTTTCCTCAAGTTTGAAAGTTTGTAATTATCTTTTTTACTGTAAACCACATGAAACTGCACTTCCTCTTAAAAACTTCCATTGACGTTGCATGATGAATGAAGGGTATAGGTGCTCTAACCTGCGGCGACAAAGTTGGTGTGGCAGAAGCCTATGCTTAATTCATCTGTTTCCCTGACTGTTTGCTGCAATGGAAAGTATTTAATTACAAGAGCTTGTTACTGTAACTGAGACACTTTTAGTACTGTACATTTCTAATGAAGCTCCATTTGGAAAGGCACAAATGACATTGAAGCCACCAGTTATGCTGTTATAACACAATCAGCAGTATATTACATTTACGTTTGTTTTGCTAATTTGCACATAGAGTGAGTTGGAATGTTTAATTTAAGTTAGCTGTCACTTGAAGAGAGCTTGGAAGAAGTCCTTTGCACATGATATAGTTTACTGTAGCATTTTCTTTCTTTCTGTTGCTATTCAAGTGCACAATGTGCTCTAAATGTTGCATATGCAAATCCATGAAATGCTTGAAATTATGTAAAAATATAATGTCATGTCTTTGTATGTGTGTTACTGAAATAGGTCTTACCCTCTTGTACTTTAATTGACCAAATTTTGGTCTAACTAACTGTAATTTGTAGGTACATAATGTACTTATATAGGACACCCAGGGAGAAGCTTTTGTACTGCAAAAGGTCTGTCAGGAGGCCACATGGGCTTGCAGGGACCATGTGTTTCTAAGTCACTGTCTGTTTAGAACTTTTATTTGTCATTTTCTTTAAAGGCAGTTAAACTTAGTAAGCACTTCTACTGGATTTGGATACTCTGGTACTCTTTCCACCAGTTCAGTTCAAGTGCTTTGATAAAGCCTTAATAATGGAAAACATTAATGGAAATTAAATCTTTATGCCTTATCTCCTTTGTCTCCATTTCTTTCCCAGGGCTCAAACATTGCCTTATTCATCAACTGTTCCATCAGCCTGTCTACTGGGTGTCTCCTGATCCTCATTATAGCTTTCCATTATAAGGACATCAGGGTGAGTTTGGCTTTCCCCCTTTGTTTCCAACAGTTTGGGCGCCCTTGATGTGATGTGGTGTGTGCCCAAGTGAGAGCATGTGTGTGTGCATGCATAGGTGCAGCCATGCCATATTTTGTGCATCACTTTTTTATACCAGAAAATGTTTGTTCCTAATTAGCTTGGTTAGAATGATACTTTGTTTGAGATACCTGAGGGCAATCGTTTTAGAAGAAGCTGTCGGTCCACTGATGGTAGCCTCAACACTGATTATCTGTGTTATATTTGCAAAGTGTGTAAAAAACCCTGGACCAAACCCTCAGCCCACACAAGCATGCACAATAAAGCAGCTGCGCTATTTTTCCAATCCACATGGCTCGCTGCCATTGTGTGTGAATTCAATATACATGAGGGGATTTGGTTGAAGTTAAACAGAGTAAACATTCTTTCATTTGCCCTCGTGCACACTCACAGCATGCACAGTCAATAAAGTGCAGAACGAACACAAGTTCAGGAAGGTTGTGGTTAGGCTGCTGGGTTTATACTCTCACCTACAGTGTTGTCAGTTTGGTTGCAAGTCATATGTCTCTGATAGAAGCAGACTCCTTGCAACTGCGAAGAGGAGATAAGGAAGTGCCAGGGTGGAGACACACAGGCAGTGTTTTGCGATGCCTGATGTAGCTTTAAATCTTGGTTGTCAGAGTTTCAAACTAAGTCAAGCGAAGAACATCGAGATGCTTTAAATCAGTGGAGCAAGGAGAGGAAGAGAAAGTTCACCTGCTTAATTTCCTTTACTTTCTTGAACAAACTGAGGCACAGTAAAGCTCTATATTGAGGGGATGAACACATTCTCATTTTCTCACATATGAACTCATAAAGTATACAAGTTTTCCTCCTAGATTTCTTTTGGATATCTGTGGTTTCATATCAAATCAAATCAAATCAAATTCTATCACAAATTACACATTTGTCTCTGTGGGCTTTTTGGAGGCTTTAAAAACCTCTTCTCACAGACAAACATGGCTTACTGTAGATAACTGTTTATTTGCATTAAAAAAACATCTTTATTGTATTTAGCTTGTGGTGAAAAACACACTTAGACACACACATGTGCATATCCCAGCATGCCACATAATGAGATTAGTTTTTGTGTTTTTGCACTGTTGTCCAGACAGAATTATTAAACAGCAGTCGTATCAGAACGATCAGAAACAGGTCGCACCGTGCTTTAATAATGTCCTCAACTAGTGTCGTAGGAAAATAAGAAGTGAAAACAGAGCCAGTGAGACAATATAAAGTCTTGTGTATTTAAGTTTCAAAGAGAGAATAGGATCATTTCCACACATTAACATTAAGATGTGATTGTATTTTCACTAGTTTCCATCAGCACGTTTGTACTTTTCTTCTCTCATTCTGTGTCTTTACTGTCTTCCTCCATCTTTCAGCTGTTTGTCATTGACCACAACCAGGTGGACTGGCGTATTGCCATGACCAGCCACAGGGTGCTTATGATCACTCTGGAGCTGATGGTCTGTGTCATCCATCCTGTTGGCACATACTGTGAGGTGGGCCTCCACGCCAACTCCTCTTCCTCAGCTCCACTCTGTGTGTCCAACCACCATGGCCTGATGAACATGGAGCTGCTGTTATCAGTGCTGATGTTCCTCCGCTTGTACTTGGTACACAGAGCCATCTTGCTGCATAGCAAAGTGCTGCTGAGCGCCTCCTACAGGAGCATTGGCTCGCTCAACAACATCAACTTCACGTTCCGCTTCGTACTCAAGATACTGATGAACAAATACCCGGCGCGCACGCTGCTGGTCTTCATCCTCTTCTTCTGGCTCACTGCGTCCTGGATGCTTACTTTGTGTGAGAGGTAGGGAGGAGAACTGAAATGTAATGTAATGTCTAGTTTGCACAAAGAAAATACATTGTACTAGCTTTTTGCTAGTAGTATGACTTAACAGAGAAATGACATAATATCTTCACAAATAAGGAACACATAAGCACCAACCCTGGAGATTGTCTGTTTAAATGATGAGGGACATCCATCAAACATAGGAATAGTTTTAAATAGGAAAGCCTTTAGTGAACAATCGACCCTCAACTATGCTTTAATTCATAAACTTATATTATTTGCAACAGTTAAGTAAAAGAATATTGAAGGAGATTGACATCACTCTTCTGTCTGTGTGCTATCTATGAAGCTACAGCCAGCGGATGATTATCTGAGCTTAGCATAAAGACTGAAAGCAGGCATAAAAAGCTAGCGTGGCTCTTTCTAAAGTTTAGGGATGGTTATGTAGTAACTTTATTTGAACCTTTGGACAGAGTCAGGCTAGCTGTTTACCCCTATTTCCAGTCTTTGTGCTAAACTAAGCTAACTGTCAGCTGGCTGTCGCTTCAGGTTAGCGTACAAATATAAGTGCCGTATCAATCTTCTCACTTAAAGTGAGAGAAGCAAATATGTGCATTTCCAAAATGTCAAACTATTTGCTTCGTCATCACAATTTTTCCAACATACAAACATACAGCATGAAATAAAGCCAACTTCAGTGTAAAAGCTTAGCTTAAAATATCACCAGCCTGCAACAAGCTAATGTTCCTCTGACATTTCAGAGAACAATCTTTAGTTAATTTCTTTCTAGTTTTATGAGAGAGCTGTTTCTGATCAACAAATTTTGACTGGACGCAACATGTAGAAAAAGTAATAGCGAAAAAATGGCAGTTGATTGCTTTCCCCAATAATCACTGTGGCCATTACTTTTAACACTAACATTCTCCATGTCCTGTGTTAAAGTTTTTAAAACACTACACTCAGTTATCGTGGTTTGAGCAAATATGTGACTGCCCGAGGCACATTTGTCCAATGATTCAAAGTACAATCTAATTAGGTGAGTACGTTTCTTTTCCTCTTTCAATGGACGACTTTGTTAGGATTTTAGTTATCAGAGACTTCTGTGCCAAATAATGAATAGAGCTTTTCAAACCATGATATCTGAAAGAATAGACAAAAATGTTTCTGAATAGTATTTCGTAGTACTCATATATACAGTAAACAATGATTTACAAAGTAAACAATACCTGCAACAATAAATAATGTTTTATGATTTATTTTACTGTTACTAATTAGTTTAGAGAAATTAGTTTTTATTCTCATAGGTGCCTACACATACACACACACTACAGCTCTGTCTGTTACTATCTTCCCCCAAACTTCCACTCCCCGTCATACACATGCACATTAAAAAACCTCAAACTTTCCTATTCAGAATGGATGTCCAATAACTGATTTGATAATTATCAACTTCTATGTCGTTACTCTAACAAATTGCTAGAGCCAACTAAACGGCAACTTTATACTCCGCAGTCTGTTTGGCTGTTTGAACAGTGTGAGGTCATTCTTTTGAACCGTTATCAGAGGTTTAGCCTTCAGTTTCACATGTCTCAGTCTTGTATATTTTGATTAGTCAAAATTAATAAAGGAGCTTATGATTGATTGCTGATAAGACCACCAAGCCTTTTAACACTGAACTGTTAAACCAGCCATGTTGATTACCACATCCAGGAGACAGATGCACACTTACACACTGTATAACATCTTTGTGTGGTTTCTGCCAAGTGTACATTGGACTTGTGCTTTATAATGTTTTACAAGTTTACACTGGTACCCACTTCCTGACTTCCTAAGTACTGTCGAGCATCTGCACTGATAACACAGTTTGATTAACACACCACACCTTTATCAAACTCAGAAGACTCACTGTGCACAGGAAATGTTTAATTTATTGCTGTATCTGAGACATAAAGTTATGTGTAACTGATATCACAAGAAGGTTCCTAGGAAGGACGATCTAATTTGGTAGTAATTATATAGAAATGGATTGTATTGAACTGGAATGAATCAATTAGTAGACTTCCAATGTAAATGCACAGTAAGTAGGTCAGTGCAAAATGCAACAATTTAAAAATGTGTCTATAGGCAAACACTCAACAAATGGATAGGGTGGGGAGATGTCACAATATAGACAATGAAATCATATAAATGTGTCTACCGTCAGGGTTTTTGTCACAATGTTTGTTGTAGTTATCACTTTGATATGTTTAGTTTTAATAGACTGGATTGTTTTATGGAAAAAATGGATTTTTACAGGATTACACAATATTAATATTGCAATATAAGATTATATATACTGTGATAGACTATTTTAGTTGTGCCACCCAATACTATATAGGAGAATAAGGTTTTCATATACGATAAATGAATTAGTAATGGGCTAGTTTTAATTAGAGCAGTCCTTGTGATACTTCTGGAAATTGCCTTTAAACTCAACTCTACTAACTAAACTTAAATAAATGTCTCACAACTTTGTCTCTATTTTCTCTAGGATATTGGATTACAAATTAATTTCAAGGAAACTTCCAAGGAAATAATTGCAGACCCCTAAAATAAAGTGTTACTGGTATATGATTAAAACAAGAAGTTGAAAATGGTTTTGAGTGTTTAAATTGACCACGGTAAGGTTTATGTAAAAGTTAATTATGACTACTTTTTTGTTAAGAATGTAGCCGAGACTTCGGTCTTAACTGGCCTACTGTCTGTCCTTAACAACACATTTTGTTACGACACAGTCTCACTCCTGCTTTCTCCCTCCTGCAGGCAGACCCAAGCAACAGCAACAGGCCAAATGAACACGGCTATGTGGCTCATAGCCATTACCTTCCTCACAGTGGGCTATGGGGATGTGGCCCCCAAAACCAGCTGTGGCAAGGCGGTGTGTCTCTTCACTGGAGTCATGGTAACTGGGTTGGGTTGCTTGTTGAGAAAGCATATTATCTAAGAAACGTAATATGTCATGCTCATTTGAGATCTATTAAAAACTAATCGCATGCACACTGTGTGCATTTTGAAGTATATATATACTTATAAATATACACTTATTTAGGCATTCATGTTTAATTTTATTTCAAGTGCTTGCTTTGGCTTTGTTGGTCTCTTTTTCAGAAAATGACTTCGCCAGAACAGCAGTAGTGGTTTTAACGCTCAGTTTGATAAGCACAAAGAAAATGTTATCTTTGTTTCACTTCTGTGTGTGTTCTTAACCAAACCACCTTCTTCTTTCTTTCCTCTGCATGGACTACCAGCTTGGTGATGCACACGAACAAGAAGTTCTGTTGATGTTCTTCTCATTTTCATTTCATTTTGTCTTGTTGTTTTTGCATAGGTCAATATACCACTTTTGTTCAGATTTCCCTTGTTTTCTTTATATTCAGGTCTATCCTGTTCCGTTCTGTTCTGTTCCTCCCCAATATATTATGTTCTGATGTTTTCTATTTCATTGCCTTCTGTTCCGTTCCATATTGTTTTGCTCTCTTCTGTTCCAAATCATCCTCTCTGGTTTGTTTCATTCCCTTCCGTTTCTGTTCTGTTCCATTGCAGCAACCCGTCCCCCATTTTCCTATTTCGTTTTTCCCATTTCATATTGGGTCAGTTCAGTTTGGTTCACTTCTCTCCTGTGCCTTTAGTGTTCCATCTCAGCCTATTCTGCACTAGCTGCACACCCTAGCGGTGCTGACAGACCTGAATGCCTTCATTCCCTTGCGTGTGTGATTTAGATCAGCAGCTGTAAATGAATGGTTGTTGCTTCTGCAGGACCTTGGTGGTACCAGACACTCACAAGAAAAGACTAAGGGAGAGAAACTGTCAGCATGCAGTGGGCGCTGCGCGGTCCACACAAAACATCTGCATGAAGCGTGATGTCATTGTTTTACTGCCCTCCCTGACTTTTCTCTTTGCCACTCCTTACAGAGAAATTGTAAAAAAAAAGGTGGAAGGGAGAGTCAGAGAGATGGAGGGTTACAGAGATGGGGAAATGAGATACAACTTGAGATAAAACACAAAGAGTTACAGTAAAGTAAAATAAAAAATTAGTCACTGAGAGCGAGGAGTGGCTGCGTGTTTGAATAGTCAACGGATCTCACCTCTGCTGCGTTAAATTCTGGTACACGCCGATAAGAATCACTGCTGTGGTTCTGGATGTGGGCACGAGTCTGGTTCAGACACCTCCGTGACAGAGTGGAAAACCCCTCTCTCTCTTTCTCCATCTCCCATGTTTTTATAAGCTTCCATCCTTATAAGGGAAAACTTTCCACCATATCCATTTTTAGGTGGTTTATTGCATTTGGCACCACAACAACAGGAGGGTGTGCCAACCTGTGCCTGTGATTTGAGGAAAAAAATTCTTACTCCCATCAGGGTGGTTTTAGGAGCCAGTCACTGGGACTCTCACACCTGTAATATGGCTGAATGCCTCTATGGTCAGCACTTCTGCTCAACTCCAGCCATAATTCAATTTGCAGCTGTGTCCAGGGGTTGAAAAAGCTGTTTGCGTCCCATCACTGAGTGTGAATGGATCCAAGGAAAGAGTTTGTACCTCCCAGGTTGAACAAACCGTGTAACTCTATATATTTTGTGGCTGTTTGAGTGAAGGATAAATATATCATTTAAAACTGTGCTTACTTATGCTCATGCTTGATCTTGCTCTTTCCTTCTTTCTCTCCTAAATGCAAGCTGAAAAGAGGAAAACAGGTAAAGACATTTATTATTATCCGTGGTAGACATGAAATCAGCGCAGGGATTTTTCTGTGTTTCCTATGACGTGTCTATTTGTGTGACAATGTAAATGTGTAGCCAATCTGAATCCTCACCATCATCCAGTAGTTCCCTGTCCAGCAATAGCACACAGCTATTCTCAGAGGAAACCAGCACTATCGCAGTACCACAGAGGCCTGTGTGTAACCATTGAACTCTCTGTGTAAATATAACTTTGATTTATTGGACAAAACCATATGAGGTATGAAGAAAAACATTCAGATTTCTGAAGAAGTGCCGACCCCTTGAGGGAAACACACAAGACCTACTGTTGGGGATTTAGACAAATTCAGGCTTAAAATCAGACTGTGAAAGTTTCTCTTGAGTCCTGCCTGGTTGATGTCACTACAGTCTCCGGGATGTATCGCAAACGCTTACATGATTATTGAGAAACTGTAGAGAAGACAGGCATATGGTAGATACAGTATATCAGTAACCATGCCAAATCCAGCGTGTGTGTGTGTGTGTGTGTGTGTGTGTTGGGTTTTAGGGTGTAGCCTGCACTGCCATGTTGGTGGCAGTTGTTACCAAGATGCTGGCGTTGAACAAAGGAGAGAAACATGTGCACTTCTTCATGTTGGACATCCAGATCTCTAAAAGGGTAAGTGAAGTTATTCAGCAAATGTATCTTATATTGTCACATTTTACATCATGAAAACACAAACTATCTCTCAACACTCACCACTTTCTGATACATTTTTTGCAACAGTTTCACAAAAATGACCTTTGAATTTAGGTGCGTGGCCATTTTCAAGTGCATATACTTTACATTACTGCTATGTTCAAAGCGTGCTGTAATGTTTTCGATTTTTGAATGTACCTTCCCAACTTGCAGAAACTTGTTTAAGTTAGGTAATCCATCCCAATGAACACCACGTCTGTGTTTATCAAAGTCACGAGAACATTGCGTGTTAATGCAGCTGTGGTAGTGCAGAATGATTAGGAAGGTCTGTTCTGCAGTGCCTGACGACAATAACATAACTCAATAAAAAGAAAAGTAAAACACTTTGGTAAACTTTGGAAAATGCTTGGCAGTTATATCAAATATGTTATTTATATTGAATGGGCCAAGACATGCACAATTCTGGTCATTTCAAAAGGCCAGACATTTTACTCTTAACCTAGAGAATAATAGACATAGTCCAATAAATCACGTGTGACTAAAATGTATTTTTACTTTTGAAGAATCTCTAACGGGAACTGTAGAACCTGAAAAGAGTTTTTTATAAACTTCCCTAAATAAACATTCAGTAAAGAGTACAAATACGATGAATGACAAAGGATGGAGTCAGGATGAAAGCGTCGCTACTTTCAGTGTCACATGCATGTTTTGGTTTTTGAGTCTTATTATAATCATGTTTTTTATTAAATAAGAGACACTGGAGGACAGCATAGTGTGGGAAAAGAGGAGGGAGATGCTAACCCCTTTATAGCATTTTCAAGGCGTCAAACAGAGGAAATCATCTGATCTCTGTCAGGAAAGAAACTTGTGTCAGTTCAGGACTGTGCAGCAATGGGCAGGAAGCTGGTTGAGTTTACGTACGTGTGTGTGTGTGTGTGTGTGTGTGTGTGTGTGTGGAAGTGGCTTGCAGAGGACTCTGTTTGTAGGCTTGGACAGGATTCAAGTGTTTGTATATTGATGGGAAGAAGGAGGTGTCTGATAAATAAACACTTGAGGAAACATTGTCATAAAGCTAGAAAAGTGTCTTAGGACTATACATGAATGTGTATTGATAGAGTTCTTATGTTAGTGCTACAGCTTCTCACCAAACTGTAAAGCAGTGTCTGACCGTAGGTGCTTTGGAGGATACAACCATTTCCTTTCTCCCAGTAGCTGCATCCTGTCACTCGGTGCATCTTTATGCCTTGCTTGTAGTTTCTCTACAGCGTGTGTGTGAGTGTGTGTGTGCATGCGTGCATCCTTCTGAGCTATCTGGTGCAGTCCAGATTTACACTGATGGGAACAAGGGAAGACATCTGGTTGCAGACACTGACAGCCACTATTAATAACCCTGACAACAGGGCCATAGTGACATCATCACAGGGCACTTACAGTGATTTGTGCAGGAAGACAAACAGACATGAATAGAATCAAAGAAAAGGTGCAAAAAGGTGAAACCTCACTTTTAGTCTCTCGGGTGGCCCGTTCAAATTCTTGTGTAGGGGCATCTATGTGAATAGAAGAATCAGAATCCCAGGGCAAAAAAGCTCCACAGGAAAGATCACTTGGATTTAATCAGCTGCCTCGGGCGACTCACACTCATCATTTCTGTGCTAAAATGATTGATACACGATAAGCGCTGTTGGGTTTTTGTCTGTCAAGCCTGCAATTTTGATCGACTTTATCTTGATGGTCTTATCACAAAACGTTTGTGCTCATGCAACCTCCACAGTTTGATGTTTCTGTCCCTCCACCAGATTCGCCACGCTGCTGCTAATGTGCTGAGGGAATGCTGGCTTCTGCACCGTGCAAACCTGACAAAGGGCAACTGTGGTGAGCACCGAAGACACCAGAGATGCCTTCTGGAAGCCATCAGAGTGTGAGTATCACAAAGAAATAGCTTCAGGCAGGATGTGTGGGCGAGGGATGTACGTGGGTGGTGGGTTGTGTACCTTACATGTGTATTTTATGGGTCATTAACTTAGTGTCAACATACTTAACCACAAAGTCAGTTTGTAATGGCTAATTCAGATTAGTAATTAGATTTGTTGGCCTCTTTTATGTGGGCAGGGCATGTGTGAACAAGGGTCCACCCTTTTATTACACAGAATTGAAGGTAAAGGTATGCTGACAAATAACAAATTAAATGACCTTGTTTTGTTTTTTACTATTGACAGTAATAGACAACATGTTGTACATATTCTTCTGGCACACTCATCAAGAAAAAGAGGATTAAAGTGAGGCGTTGTCGTTATACTTTTCGCACAATTTTTTCTATTTGAGTATTTGTATTTTTGTTATTGAGCCCAATCTTCTAAGAAAAAGTGGATTGCACAAGACAGGAAGTCCACAAGTGTGATTGTATACTTCATTATCTTGACAACAGCGTGTAAGTGTGTTTGCCCGGGTGGAGGGGTTGTACTTCCTGCTTTACACCGGGCAGAGACTCTATAAATAAATACACAGTGGAAAGTAAGAGCGGGACGCACCTCTACTCTTTGGGATTAAGAACATCATGAGACTATCACTCCAATGCCGTCAGAGACTGGCTGCTTCATTTCAATATTAGTTTCCATACGCCAGATAATATGTTTAGCCCTTTTCCACCTTTATACGTCAAAAACCTCCTAGCAATGTTTTATAGCTATTTAACAAACCCAGCATGACTCCTGCATGTTGTTGAGAAGTGGAATACTCAGTTGTCAGCATATTCCTGCGCTCCACAAATCAGGGGTTCTGTGTTGTGCCAGGACCGTTCTGTTTGTCCAGAAATAGGACGATCCATCCGTAGATGTGCACTTCAGAACAAAGAAAATAAATGAAAACCAATTCTACAGTTATATCATATTGTCTTTTTTAATCTACTAAATGATCTCGCTCTAGAACATGAAATAACTTCAAACTGTTTTTTCCTTTTCTGTGTCTCAGTGTAACATTTAATAATGTAATTAAAATGCATTTATGTTTGAAATACATGACATAACCTTTTTTTATGCACAGATTTCGGCATTTACGCCTCAAACAAAAAAAGCTGAGAGATTACGTCAGTGAGATGGTGGACCTCCCGAAGGTAATCGACAGCTGTCATTGGAATGTGTCAATAGAAAGGTTAATGCCAGAGAAGATGACAAAGATCCCCCTAAAAACACTCACTACTTACATAGACTATTATGCAGTATTCTGCAATCTGTTTTTTATTGCTAGGTGTTCAGACACATTAAATGCTCGTTAAAGAATCTCCATAAAATGTCTCAGGAGTCATTTGTGTCAGGAATTCACAGGCCCAGAAGTTTTCCACTTGGAATAAACTCAAGATATAAAGACGCTACTTAGTGAGAGGCACTAATGTGTAATTTGTGCAGTTTAAAACGTATTTCCTGATTGATTTATATGTAAAAAAACAAACCTTGTTTTTTGTCCAGACTGCAAGTGTAGCCCCTTGGTAGGATGTAAAAGACTAAATCTCTTACTGACTGAACTCAGCTGAGCCACAGACACAGCGAGCACACAGGACTAAAAAAGTAACCAGAATTGTTGCTGTTGGCTCCATTTTTAAACCAAGTTGATAAAGGGGCTGCCAAAGGTAGTGACATAGTTTCTAAGTTGGCGCAATGGGATGGTTGTGTCTGCCCCAGTCAGTCAGTCAGAAACATCAACTAATCAAAACTTCTCTATGAATCGTAAACATTCTTTTAAAAATGAGTCTGCGCAGTATTTAGTAATATCAAGATTAATCGATGTAGTTTGACCCGTGTTTTCCACTTGTAAATACAAGAATCTTTGCATTTGTATTGTGTGGCCGATTCCAACAGATGCAGATGATCATGTGCGACCTCAGTGCCAATTGGAATAACTCCTATCGGGAGCTGGAGCTGCGGATCCTCTCCATGGAGCAGAAACTGGACGAGCTGAGTCACTGCTTCCAACAAACCTCAGAGATGCTATCTCAGGTCCTACGTCACCGCAACCCAGAGATCAGGTAGACAACACTTACAGCAGAGCTGCCCGCCACATTGCACAGATCTGCTACAAACACAGTGCAGGGTGTGACATTTAAAGATGTTTTTTCTCCCTCTTTATTTTTTTGTTTGCAGGTGACATGGCTACAAACACTTATTACGGCGACAGATAATTGTCTGCAGTGCTTTTATCTACAGTATCCATGAAAGTGAGAGGGTGAATCCTCTCCACCTAGAGCTGCTCCAGACTCTTAACATGCTGAACCACTTGGGAGGACTGGCATACCTACCAACTATCTCATCTTCTGGCCCTGTGCTGAATGCACGGCACAATGACTCATGGCTGCAAAATTATACAGATAAAATAAGACTCACAGCGCATTTTGAGGAAATCTCTTGTTTTTTTCAGCAGTTATGTGTGAGAGTGTACAAAGAACTGAATTAATCTTAAACAAGGACTGTGGAGAGCTTACACACTGCCAAAGGCTCCAGAACTTGATCTCTTAACTGCATTTTGTAAAGTTTCAATGATGGATTTCATCACTGCCTTATTCCTGTGGAATAAGATGCATATTTTTATATGTTATTATATATATATATTAAAATAAAAACTCTTGCAAATCATTTCATTAACAGACAGTTTAATGGTTAAATTGTTGATTATGTTTCACAAACAGGCTTATATAATGCAATCTGTAACAATTCCTCATTGTTCCGCTTTCCTCCAAGTGAATTGTGAATGAAATGGTGTTTTGATGCTCAACCAAGAGAAGAAACTTAAATTTAAGTGTTGTGGGGAAACACCTTTATTTAAAACTGTAAATCCTTGGGCTTTTTATGGGATGTCCACTGAAACTCATAGATTAATGTGTACAGTGTAAGGTTGTAATTGTCTGATGCAGGAAAACAGTTAACACCTGCTCTGGGAATGTGAGTTGTTTTGTTTTTTTTAGTACCCAAACAGCACCATCTAGTGGATGAATTAAATACACATAATATTGCAGAACGTGACTTCAGAACCATGAAGATTATATAACAATAAAAAAAAAGTAATATGCTATTTTCAACTTGAATACCGAGACCTCTACATGTCTCACAGGGAAACAGCATTTGAAATCAGCTGTAGTGAAAACAAATCTGGAAAAACAAGAGGACTCAGAAACTCCCATACAAACCTCACTGTTAAGAATGCACTTTGTGTGAAACATTTGCAAAACTGGATCAACTCTCTGGAGGATAAACTGGAGTGTTTTTCATTTAATCCATACTGAACAAAGTGCTTTGTGGGTTAATTTGTTCTCTGGTGTGTCGTCAAAAGAATTAATGACTTGTTCCAACATTGTTTACTATGTATCATTTGCTCATGGTGAAAACATGTTAACATCCAGGACACGCTTATAATTAAAATCCATTAAGAATTAACGTGCATGTGATTTTTACTTTGATTTTGTCTTAGAAAAAGAAAGAAATCCTTTTGATTGACCACTTTGTTTTAAAGTGTGATGCACAAAGCTGGAGAAGAGTACTCCAAAGCAATGGGATGTGTCCGCTTCGTCATTGCAAGGGCTTCTTCGATTGTTTAGTTTTTGTCCTGTTTTTAAGTTGGTGCCATATGTATGCCGAAGGCCTAAAAAAGAGTTGTCCACAGTCACATGTAAAGGGCATTCTGCACTTTCTCTTAACTTTACATTTCCATGTACGTCCGGAACGGTACGTCTTCCGTGACTTGCCCTTTATGTGCTCAGCTAAGAGTTTTGCCCCCGTGAAAGTCTCCCCGCAGCTGACACAGATGTAGCTCATGGTCTCCGCGTGCTGAACGCAATGTCGCAGCAGGTGCAGCCGGTGCTTAAAGGCTCGGCCGCACTGGCACTGGTGCGAGCGCTGGCCTCGGTGGAGGTAGCGATGGCTGATGATGAGAGAGGGTTGCCGCAAGATGGCACCACACTGCCTGCAGGGATAAGGGGCCTTGGAGCGCCAGCCAATGTTCATACGTTTCATCAAAGCCACGTCCTGGCTGTCGTTCTCAAACATGGCCATAATTGTGGGCGATGGTGGGGTGACAGGGTCGGAGGCAGCAGTGGCACCAGGAGGGACACATTCAGGTGCAGACAGAGGCTGGTTGGTTCGACCTAGGGCGCCGGCTTTCCCCGATCTGACGGGTGCCGCAGAGGCCGCCATGCACATAGTGGCAGGTGGTCTGCCTGCGTAGGAGGAGTAGGTCAAGAGAGAGGAAGGACTAGCGCACAGAGACCCTGCATAGGTCTGGGCAACACCGAGCTTTCCATTCATGACCTGGTTGACTACATTGCGACTACTGATTGCTGCTGTGCCACCTGGTGAAACCTTTTCATCCACCAAGGCTGATGGATCGGTAATAATGCACACCTTGGTGCTGACCACTGACGTGTGAACTCTGGTGACATGGTTTAACAATGTTTTCTCAGAGTTGAAAAAGGATTTGCATATCTTACACGCTTGCGGCATTGACTCGGCACAAAAGAGGACCAGACGTGATTTGGTTCCCTTGGGACACTGGTAATGTTGGTATGAGTTTTCGTGAGGGAAAACTTGGCCACAGATTTCACAGGAATACAAAGGCATGTAGTGTTCTTTAAGATACATCTCTGTTATAAAGAGCTTCTTGCACACTGAACACTGATATTTTACCCTTATACCACTGCAGTGCAGCAAATGGAGCTTCATTGACCGATATGGCCCTCTACCACACGCAGCACACATTGAAGGAGGGGGGGGGTTATAGTGCTGACCATGAGAAGAGCCACTGGAACAATCCGTTGAACTTGAGCCACCATCTGATTCGGGATCATCTGGACACAAGTCTTCAGTAGAGCGCGTGTTCTCTTGGTCATCAGATTCAGTGCTTGTTGAATCATCTGATTTCTCACAATCCCTTTCCATGTCAATATCATCTTCACCCACTATATACTCTACACTGTTTTCAGATGTCCCAGCCCTCTCAGGCTTCATCTCAATTTTTTGTTGAGGCCCCAACTCTGACACGGAGTCGAACAGCCCTGACTTTGTGCTTTGCTGTGCAGTCACGTCGTTAGGAAAGTTATTCTGACTCGCTGAAACCAAAGAGGGAGTTTCTTGAGAAGGTGTTGAGCCCAAACAATAAACCTCTGCATGCTTGTTCAACTCCCACACGGAACTGAAATAATGATTGCACTTTTTGCAGAGGGGTGGCGAGTGTGCATTATCCAGGTGCATGGAGAGTGACGTCAGGCGTCGGAAAGTAATTTTGCAGATGTGGCAGGCGGCGTTGATATTGTGGCTTTTGTAGTGCGACATCAAGCTTGTTAATTTGCTGAATTGTTTGCCACATTCCCAACATTTCCTTTTTGATTGTGCATCATCCACCTGACTTTTTGTGGAAACACACCATTCTCCATCACTGCTTGAGTCATCAGACATGAGGAACTGGTCAAGGCTAACCTCTGGGTGGTCTGCAATTTAAATCAGAAAAGACAGAAGCGATATAAATAATGTTTGGGAATGAATACATACGATAGGTTTCATACAAGCATCACAGCAGACAGCTATTTAGTTACCGTTATTATTTTATTATTGTTAATGATTATAATCAATGATATTTAGTTATTTAAATAAAGATGTAGCCAAACTATAGTAATCAGAAACAATGATACTATAAATCACTTAGTTGACTGACAAAAAAACGAATAAGTTCATATCATAATTTCTAATTATTTTGAGTCAATTACCAAACAAAAATGACTGCCTACTAATTTAGCTATCCCTCTGATTTTTAATCTAACACAATCATCAGGTCAACATTTCAAGCTGTACAACATTTTGGTTTAAGACTAAACACCATGGATTGTATAAAATAGCTAAATACCTACAGAACTAATTACATTCCCATCAACTACGGTTTTACTTAATGTATAGAGCTAATTAGCAAATGTTAGCATGCTAACAACTGATTGTATACTTGCTAAACAATAGCATAGCATTGTAATTGAGCATGTTAGCATTAAGCTCACAGCATCCCTGTGCCTTAGTACAGCCTCACGGAGATGCTAGCATGGCAGTGGACTATCTTATGCCATTGTTATATAATTTAATTGAACATATTTGAGCTTCAAAACCTTTTGGTCTGACATTGGGACAGGTAAAGCTTTGTCTTACTGTTTGACGAAAAACAATTAATCGAAAAAAACCGAACAATCACGATTAAAATAATCATTAGTTGCTACAGCTCTTGTGTGGTCAACTTTTGGACTCTTGACGGCACTCTAAACGCTGCCTCGTTTACAAGCCATGTAAAAGAAACCCTCTTTATATATTAAACTTTCAACTGCACAGGAAAGCTGTAACGCCACTTACCTCTGTCCACAAGTACTGGACCAAACACTGCCGCCTGCAGCACAGAGCAAAGGTGAAATAATTTGATAAATCAAAACTAAAAAGGTGACGGTTCGTCCAAGACAGTTCACGTTACTTAAAAAATACAGTTAGGGTTAACATCAACGTGTATGTAATGTTTCGGGTTGTGTCTGAAGCGCATCCATCTATGCAGATGGCGATAATACAGATACGTTTCAGTACATTACAAAAAGAAAAACACTTCAAATTTCACATTTGAAGACCCCCGTCATATACTTCATGGCGTCCACTCACCGAACTCCTCCATATCCGGTTAAAACCGGAAGAGGGACGCCTACACGTCCCAGAATGCACCAGAAGGTTTCGCTCCAGTATTTCCAAACCTCGTTGTTGATATACTTTAATAGTATTACTTTAAATTTACAAAGTGGAAACTTCATGACAAGTTCAACTCAAAAATATTTTAGACAAAAAAATAAAATAACAAGGATGGTCTTGAATTCTTGAAAACATTATTTACGTTTTATTATTATTACTACAGTATTTTATAATAAAGGCAAACAAAAACAAGGGTAAACAAGAATAATTGGATGTCATGTAAATACAGTAAAATTAACAACAAAACGAGGTTACAGGTCGAAATGATCCCTAAAGTGGCGGAACTACTTTTCATTATGATGTTTCATGACGACTTCCTTTACCAGACGAACGAGGTTCGTTTGTTTTGCTGAGAGTTTTTTTCAGCGCATTAATAATTGAAAACCGGTCCATTCTCGTACCGTAACGCTCGAGCGGAAAGCTTTAGCAAGCGTTACTAAAGTGCTTTGAATTGAACTTTAACGATGTCACCACTAAACGTCTTTAAACGTATTTGACAGTAATGGTCACATGGTTACTAACTGTGAGCAGATTTATAGTTTCGAAGATATTTTAGTGAAAGTGATCGTATCTTTAGCTCGCCTCTGATTGGACTGGGTTCCGATCGTTAACTAGCTTACTGTTGGCATCAGTTGTGTGTTGTAGTGAATCAGGTGAGCAGCGATATGTCAGAGTCCGGTCACAGTCAGCCCGGGATGTACGGACAGGGGCGCAGGAGGAGGCGACGCCGGGGAGACAGAGATGCTGGACCTCCGGGACAAAATCTGTCCGGTCCCAGTCGGGATCGAGAATATCAACCGAGGGAACGAAGGGTAGCTAACCCACAAACACTGCGTGTTTAACATTTGCACATCAGAATAGTGACCCACTTTAATTTGTCTGTTTAGGATGGGAGCGAGGATCCACCAGGCCCACTCATTCAGAAGACTCCCATCATTCTTGCAAAACCCCCTGGGGAAAGGGTACGTTGGCATGTCTCAGATTCTAAGTTCTTATTGTTATTTTCCTTATTGAACACAAACAATAATACAGTCAATAATAATGACATCAGAACATTTTGATTTGTCTAGGAGGTAGTACTTTGCTTGCAGGATTGTCAGATTGAAGTTAGAGTATGCATTATGTGAAAGCAAACATCATGTTATCAAATTTGAGAACAAAGTGAAACAAATACTTTTACATTAATTCATTTAGCAAACACTTATCCAAGACAATGTAAGGTATTTACACATTTGCTTCTTTCCACAACTACATTCACAATGCCAAAACAAATGAGTCACTGTTAAAAAGTAATCATTACATAAAGTACAGTTCGTATACATAAAGCTCTTCTACCTCTCAGGTCATTCCATCTATTCACTTGTTGGATCTTTTTCAAGGCCAAGCCTTCACAGAATACACCTGTCGGTGGAGCTCCGGTCCTGGAGAAGCCCATCATGCTAATGAAAGCCAGGGACGATGGAGGGAAGCCGGGCACTCCTCCAGAAGCGGCAGCTCAGCCCTCTGGTCCTGGGCCCTCCAAGATGGAGAGGGAGGGGCAGCGTCCCACCCAGCCTGTGTACCAGATCCAAAACAGAGGAATGGGTGCTTCTGCATCAAGCAGCGCTGTGGACCGTGAGCTATATTAGATTTCACAAAAATAACTTTTTATTTTCCTTCTATAAATGTACTCTACTTGGACGCACTCATTAAGGCCAAATTATGTGTGCAGAGAAAAGAAAAGTAAATCTTGAATCTTTTCATATGACTTCCAGCCATGGTTGGCCAGTCTAAACTCCTCCCTCCGGAGAAGATGAAGCACAGCATTAAGCTTGTGGATGATCAGATGAATTGGTGTGACAGTGCCATTGAGGTGAGTTAATGTTGAGTGAATTTAGTTGATTGTGGAGCCATTTTATTAAATGATTTATTAGTAATCTCAATATATTGTAGTGTATGTACTTAAAGGATGTTGTGTTGCAGTATCTGAGGGACCAGACAGATATGTTGGTGGTGGGAGTCATTGGCCTGCAGGGAAGTGGGAAATCTACCATCATGTCACTATTATCTGCCAACACTCCTGAGGAAGATCAAAGGTAAGGTTTGTCGTAACGCCAACAATGAGCTCAAGCTTGTAAACTGCTCGTCCATGTGCGAATGATACATTCATTTAAAGTGGAAATGGTTAACCTTTTAACTTTTCACCCCCCCTTGTGTTTCCAAGTGGTATCATTGTTGGTTCCGTCACCGTAAACTGGATAACTTTCCGTTTCCCTCAGAGCTTAGCAACAACCAACAACACAAGACACACTGCATTTTGTTTTCCACAGTTACAAAATCTGCCATTTCCGTTAATTGGGGATAGTAATTACAAATAACTGGCATTAATACTCTTTGGGAACTGGGGCTAGCTACCGATAGCTACCAGACAAAACAAAAAAATATGTTCCTGATGCCAGTATAGTGAACAAAGTAAAAATTACTGTTAGACTTACAGGACAGTAGTTACAGTGCTAGACCAACCTGTACTATAGATATACAACTATAGCATTGTTAAACCAGTGACGGCACCAGAAACGTATCATATGTAAGCATTAAGTAGTTAAATGCTTTGATCAGGGCTTCAATAGTCTGATAAAAAGCAGAATATATCATATTGAATTTGTCAGTCATGGTACACAAACATCTCACCTATTATTATAGAGAGGAGAATATGTTTTGGCTTTAATACAAATGTATGCTTAAGATAAGTTAACTGTGTACTGCCTGCCACAATTAGTCTCTCTGTTCATTTACTTTTCATATTGTTAAGTTGAAACGGTAGAAGTGTGGTGCTCACCCATCAAAAATCTAAATTTGTAAGCTGCACTTACAAAGTGAAGGTACTCTTTCTGAACACACGGGGGCGATATGATAAAGCCCGTCTGCTTGTGTAGAGTCGAGTCGAGTGTTCTAGCTAATCATACATTATCTTTATTATTATCTTATTATTATTATTATTATTATTATTATTATTATTATTATTATTATTATTATAATAATTTGGATTTATTCAAATCAGCTCAGTGTGTTGCACTGCACAACGTCCACACACCAGACAACCATATAATGAAATACTATTTGTTTAGGGAAAAGTAGAAGTTCTAACCAAAACACTTATTTAGGCCTTAACACCCTATCTATGCATTTATTAGATTACAGGTCATTTAGTAGACGCTCTTATCCAGAGCGACTTACAGTGAACTAACTACAGGGACAGTCCCCCTGGAGCAACTCGGGGTTAAGGACCTTGTTCATCCCTGGTATTGAACTCACAACCATCTGGTGTTTGGAAGCCGTACCACTAGGCCACCACCACCCACGTCTTTTTTTTTTTAAAAGGTTAACCAGTGAAGTTCCTCTAATTGATGTGATGTGTGTTTGTTTGCACAGAGGTTATGTATTCAGAGCCCAGACTCAAGAAATCAAGGAAAGAGGAGGAAACCAGAGCACAGGCATTGATTTCTTCATCACACAGGAGAGAGTCATCTTCTTGGATACACAGGTATGAATGAAGTGATTCGGACACAGTGACCGCTTCTCTTTCTTTTTCTGTACTATTTTCAATTTGCTGAGTGTAAGCAAGAACTGCCTGAATTGAAATGTCACCTTGGAATAGAGAGTAGTTACAGTTGGAGTGTATTTGGTTGAGGATTGATGAGTTGTGTGTGTGTGTGTGTGTGTGTGTGTGTGAATGCCTCATTTGTTTCTTCAGCCAATGCTCAGCCCATCTATTCTCGACCACCTCATCAACAACGATCGGAAGTTGCCTCCGGAGTACAACCTCCCTCACACATATGTTGAGATGCAGGTGAGTGGCTGGCCTGCATATGGCAGTGGGTGAAAACAGTAGTTGTTTATATGGGGAAAACAACCTCTAGGGACCTCTGGTTCACTGTTTAATGGTTGTTATTATTTATTCTGTATACACCCATTCACATGTGACCACATTAGTACTCTCTGTATAATCTGTCAACAGTCTCTTCAGATCGCCGCCTTCCTGTTTACAGTGTGCCACGTTGTCATTGTGGTTCAAGACTGGTTCACTGACTTAAACCTCTACAGGTTGGTACTTTCTTATCTGCAATGGATCTGTGTTATAGTTACTGCCCAGATTCAGTGAAAAAGAAAGAAGAGGGTAACTCTCAAATCCGCCCCCCCTCCTCCCGCAGGAATGTTGAGTATTTGAACTTGGTATTGAGAGGATATTTGTCTTCTGCTTTTTCATTAGCTCAATAATGTTTGTCCTTCAGGTCTTGTAGACAACAAGTGCGGTCAGAGCCAGAACTGTTGAGAATGACTTGTTATGTACCAGTATAACTGGTGCTCATCTGCTCCAATACACCAGTATCTGTTAAAGACACCCACCTGAACAATTCTAGTCAATCATTTGAATAACTCTAACCTCATGGTAAGATACTTTCCCTGTCTATACCTTATCCTATTTTAACTGAAAACTATGGATCTGTTATTTAAAGCAATAGCTGTATTCAGCTTGGTGGTAGTTGAAGGTCCAGGACAGCGATACTGGAAAGTGAAAAAAAAAAAGAAAAGCATTGAAACCAAAAGTAACAATTTACAGGTTTTAAATGAATTCTTTTATTTTTGAAGTAAGCCTTAAAACAATATTTATATGTCCACATGTATGTTGAAAGCACGGGTGCTCACTTTAATAATTCCTTCTGTCTATATGGGCTGCAAAGACCTTTCAATGTAAATGAGGGGGGGGGGGACAAAATTCAGTCCTGTATCTATCAAAGCAGATGGGTATTTTAGAAAGAAAAATGTCCACTGCTGCCATGTACACTCCGGTTTCTTTCACTTACACAAGATTTGAGTTTGAATGCATCCTATGTCTTAATGTCTCATGAATGCAGATCTTGGTACCAAACAGGAAATTTAATGTTATGTTTGTGTTTAGGTTTCTTCAGACTGCAGAGATGCTGAAACCTTCCACTCCGTCTGCAAGCCACGACAGCACTGGCTCTTCAGGCAATGACGATGGAGCGGAGTACTATCCTCATATTGGTGACTTTTTAAAGCAGAAACGCACAATGTCACACACCAACAAGGTTTCATGAATTCACAATCAACTTCTATAAATTCCTCCCTCCTCCAGTGTTCCTCCAGAATAAGGCCAGACGGGATGATTTCTGCCCAAAGAATCTGAATAACATGCATATGGCGGTGGACAAATTAATGGCCCACTCCCATCTCAAATACAAAGGTTCAAGAATATTCTCTTCATACATAAATATATTGTGTTCATGCTATCATTGTTTTTAAGGGCACAATCATGTCTAAAAGTGAGGGGGCTGGTATAATACCATGGATATGATTAGTTTTTTATATTGTTTTATTTAGCCAGGAAGGTCAACACAAAGGAAATAGTAAAAGAGGAGAGACATGTAGGCCATACAAGCAATTTCAATAGAAGGTCGAGTCGAAGGTTATGTAAAATGGCAACGTGATTTGCAACTCATTCCATGCCCAGGATGCAGAGAGAGATAAAACAGTATTTCATTAACAAAATAGTGAGGCCACAGCTGTTCTCATTTAATTGCATGACGTTTGTTTTTAGGTACATTGTCCATGCTAGACTGCAATATATTCCCTGGCTTGGGGCAGGACTATCTGGCAACTGAAGTCAACATGTTCCTCCTTCCTATGCAGGAGAATGATGGGGAGGATAATCTGACTAAAGCAGGTTATTGAGAATTTATCTTTACATAAAGGAAAAACTCAGTTGTCCTCCTGTATATTATGTAAAATATAAATGAATCTTTATACTGGGTTTAGGGTCGGGAACATACCCGCTCTTCTCTCTGCTCCCGGGGTACAGAGGACATCCTGCCTTCTCCACCATGGTTTCAAAACTCCGCAGCCAAATACTGGCCATGCCCCGCTGTCAGCTGTCACACACCATCCTCACTGAGAAGAACTGGTAAACATCACATTCTGCTTTTTCTCACCTTTTTATTTATAATCTTGTTAACCTCATCTGTCTACCACTAATCAAAAACAGACTGCTTTACATTTCAAAAACAACACAAAGCTACCAAACACAACAATATAAATGTTATAACGGCAAGGATGTCATTTCATGAACAGGGCTCCTTCTCCAACGCTGTATCCAGTTATCTTTATACATTCACAGCCCCCCCCCACACACATACATACACACACACACACTCACACACACACACACACACACACACACACACACACACACACACACACACACACACACAAACATTTCCTGTCTGCCTCTCTAATATACACATCAGTTTAAAGCAAAATGCTCAAAATATAAATCTCACTAAAAACATCCAAACACATATTTTTTTGTCAAGGTGAACACACTTTCTGGTCTTTATAAATGTCTCGTGTTTTACAGGTTTCACTACGCAGCTCGTATCTGGGATGGGGTGAAAAAGTCCTCGGCCCTCTCTGAGTACAGCCGTCTGCTCTGCTAACACCGAGGTTGAAGTGCTGTTGAATAAAATGGCATTTGCAAGCTTATGTCTGATATTCAGGTCACGAAAACGAAAAATGTGACTGTGAAAGTGGAGATGGTCGCACCTTACAGGAAGGACAAGTGAAAATGGAGGCCTGGTCAGTGGTGAAGAGTCCGATGTAATGCAGGACACCTTCTGTAGACTTTGGTCGGCATGAAAACCTGCGGACTCTTGGCGCTCCGTATCAGAAAGTTGTGTATCCATGCCACGTTCAGCAGACAGCTGCACCCTGAACATCAGTGGCCAGAAAGAAACAGAATACTTGTATGAACATGTTTTAGCAAAATGTGATTTTATTTTTTTAATTTGCAAACCATTATTGATTTATGTTATGTTGTAGTTGAAGTTTTGGTGTACTGATGGTGCACATGTTTTTCTGAGATGGAAATATACAGTTCAGCATTTTATTTGATTTCAAACATTAATAAATAAATCAATCGTCAATTACTCAGAAATAAAATGAAGCTCTAGTGTAAAGTATTTTTTATGTTTGGTTCATAAGCTGCAGGGTGCTTTTCATTGCCCTCTTCTCGTACAAGGTGTTACATCATTTCACAAGACACTGGTATCTGCTGCAACACTATGATACTTAATACAACACTCGTGCATATGTAGCTTTCATTTTACGTTAAAGAAATCACAAATTTACAAACACCTTCAATTGCCATTAAACCTGTTTAATCTGGATTTTCTTTGTGACAGCATAGACTAAGAAATTAAATTTAAGAGTTGGTGCAGGTGGGAGAACACTTTTTGAGCAAACAGAGATACATCTACACACAGTCCTGAGGTTGCATTTGAGGTATATGACAAACCTTTCTTCAAAGTTGTGTGCAAATCTATAATAACATTCAGATATCTGGCTTCTGTTATAACCCAATAGACTCCGAGAGGTACACATACTGTACATCTCACCTAACTACCTATAAAGTAAGATTTTGGACGATTGTATCAAACTACAACCTCAAGTTGTCGAAGCAGGAATGAGGGAGTGGTCTGAGGATGAAGTCAACTCCTAACAGATCAAACTCAAACTCAGTTGTGTCCTGCCATCTCAAAATGCATCTCCTCACGCTGATCTTTGGGATCGTGCTTTTCCCTAAAGGCAAGTTTTTCTTCTGTTATCTTTTTTTAATGTATGTAGAAAAGTCAGAACTGCGCATGACATCCACCTTCATGCTGTGTAACCCATTTTTGTAGCTGTACTCATAATTTGATTTAGTTTATTTCAGAGTTAAGGTGTTCAATTATTGTGTTCACCTCTTGTAGAAAAGAAAAGTAGATTATATGTTTTACTTATCTGAGTTTTGTGTTTTCTCAGCCTACACCCTGAGTTGTTATTCGTGTACATCGGGAAGCTCAGATATCTGCACAGACACAGAAGAATGCCCTTTGCAACGTCATCAGTGTGGTGCAATAAGAGTCACTTCATATCCAGGTATTGTAATTTGTGGTGCATTGTTTATATTGCAATACTGCTTTGTGGTGTTTACAAAGGTTCCACTTTCTCTTCTGTTGCAGGTGATCTCAAACTGGATGAAATCAACTCACAAAGCTGTGTTTTGCCTGAAGAGTGTCTTGAATTCTCAGTTAACTTTGGAATAAGCAGAATTACCAGCGAGTGTTGCACTTCTGAGCTCTGCAACTCCCAACCTGCCTCTGGTAACTTACTTATATTGTGTTTTGGTATTTAGATTCTTCTTTGCACTGAGAGCTGCTTTTAGTTGCATGAGTAAAAGCTGTTAAAATGTGAAAACGACTTCCTAAGAGTTAGTGGTGTTTGCATTTTCCATGTTTCAGATGATGAATAATGACTTGTTTGCTTTTTGTTTGAACATTTTGTTGTCTTGTCTTGTGCCAGATATACATTGTGAATGTAAGTATAGTGGATTGATGATGTCAGTCCATGTATCAGAACCTGAGACAATATGTTTGGAGCAGATGTGGTTAGAGAAACACGACTCAAATTCTAAGACGAGCCAGTATGAGGAAAATTACTTTTCCCTACATTCCCAACTGTTATAGAGAAGCCCAAGCAAATCACATGTCACACAATTTCCAACTGTACTATTGTTTTATTACCTTTGTGCCAATCATTATAACAGCCTACTCTAAAAACAATCTGCTTTATTTTAAGATAATCATATTCAAATCAGTCAATAAACAAACAAATGGCATAAATATTTGCATGTTGTAGACATGTTTATTTGAAAGCTGTTCATCAGCAAGGACACACCAACAAATCATAAGAAGAAAAGCATTGCATCCCCAACAATATGAACCATATTCTATGTTACAGGCCGCAGCAAGACCATTCCAAATGGTAAGAAGTGCTTCCAGTGCGATGGACCGGATGGAAACTGCACCACAACTCTAAACTGTGAGGGGAATGAGGACCACTGCATCACATCAACAGGTAACAGGGCTGCAGCATTAAACATTTAACTGTTCCATATATTTCCTTTGCTCAGAGTGGTGTGTAGTGATTCTAGTAGATGCATTAAAACTTTAAGCTCACACCCTGAATTTATTTTCATTCCCTCAGTGAAAGTAGGAAATGAAAAGAAGACCATGAAGGGCTGTGCCTCCAAGATGGGGTGCTCAATGGAAATTGCACAGATATCCCAAGTCATTGGAGCGGAAGGGTTCTGCTGTCAGGGGATCTTCTGCAACAGTGCCAGCAGCACAAGTGCTGGCCTTCTGCTCCTGGTGGCACCGCTGGTCTCTTTGGTCGTGCTCTCTTAACTGGTGGAGACGGCAGCATCACTGCATCACGGCACTTTGCATGGCCTCAAAGTGCTCACATTATTTTAGAAAACAAAGCCTTAAAATAGAATGTAAGTAACAATATGGTTTGCATTGGTCTCTGGCCTCATACAGTTTCTAACCAGCTAATTTGCTTATTTTTGAGGTGTTGCCTTTGAAGACAATAGCAACTGTATTGCGCAGACAACAGCTTTCTGTTTTTCTTTGGCAAAACAAGAAACATTTTAAATGATATATATTGAAGCAAACGTTTTTTGTTTTGAGTGATATTGTTAACCTGCAACCTATTTTTATTTATCAAGAATATTTTGATGTTAATGAATAAAATAAAAGCTCAATAAATACATTTCTTAATATTTTGCTGTTTATTTTGCTTATGCTACTGTGTCTCATTTAAAAGACATTTTTGTTATATAACCATTCAGAATACTTAGTTTTTAAGTTGGTACATGTAATAGTTTGCATGTAACAATTGCAAGTGTGTTCCTATGTTTGAAATACCATAGCTACCTAAATGCATTTTTCTACTCAACCCAGTCAGAAATTGAGTGGCCCAGGCATGAGTTATGCATGTCCAACAGGCCAGAATTACACAAGTAATGGTCGTAACTAGTGATGGCGAGATGAAGCTTCATGAAGCATTGAAGCTTTCCATCCAATTGGTTTGCATATGTGCCGAAGCTTCATGGTGCTTCCTTTGCTCTACTGCGCCATCAAGTGGACAATAAATGTAAAACCGGTGAAGTGCAAGGCTGCAGTAGATTTAAAGTATCTTTGCCCTGAAGATTCTTTGACGCACACATATAAGACTGAATATAATGTTCTATTTAAAAATAAAGATTGATGTTATTACGTGTTATTGAGAAGAGAGTGCCTGGAAAATAATGTGGGCTTTTTACGCCTTTTATTGATAGTGCAACTTTGACATTTAGCCCTCAAATGAGTAGTGCTAAAACTTGTTTGTTTATTCAATTTTACCCAGGAACAATTTAATGCTTCGCAACCAGAGATAGTTATTGTATTTTACTCCATCAAAAATGGACAAGACATGATGATGGGTCCTAAATATCATCTGGTATAAATGGCACAGATAGTGAGAATTGCCCAATTGTGATATGAATAAGTGATTTAGTAGATTAATTCAATTATTGAGATTATTTTTGTTTCGGATCTGTATATAATATTACATAGAAAATTTGCACTGACATCAAGGTGAAAAGACAAACACGTGTCAAAATGGGGATCGACCTCCGGCAATATTATAATACTTGAAGATAATATTATAATACTTGGAGATATAAATATTTACGTTGACACCCCCTCCTGTCACTATGCAGCCGAGTTCCTACACATTCTGGACTGTCTCAACCTCACACAACATGTTTATGTCCCCACACACACACACTAGGGGACACACACTTGACCTTGTCATCACAAACTCTGCCCCCATTAGTAATCTATCACAATGGAGCTGCCACTCCTGCTTCCCCACACTAAACCCAAGCATCAAATCCATTTCAGAAATCTGAAAAACTTCAACCCGGAGAAAGCGGTCTTCCACTCATCCCCCTCCCTTATCCTCACCAGATGATAAGTATTCCTAAGATCAAGCTTCGTAAATATCTTAGCATCTTTTAATAGTTCAAAAGCCGATGAGATAAGAGGGAGGGGGTACCTGTTCTTAATGGTGATGTCATTCAGGCCACGGTAGTCGATGCAGGGAGTCACTGACTGTACCGGAGATGCAGGATCCGCAGGTTGAGGGGATCTCCGGACAGAAACAGAATGAAGACAGCTTAATGAGAAGTCCTCTCCCCATCCCAATACCCTCCCGGTGGACCAATCCATTTTAGGATTATGTTTCACGAGCCAGGGAAGCCCAAGGATGAGGGGGTGAGACGGGGAGTTAAACAGGTGGAAGCTCAGGAGCTCCGTATGACTCGGGTCAATGGTGAGCTGAATGGGTCGAGTCCAGTGAGTAACTCTGCACAGCAATCGACCATCCAGCGCGTTGGCCTTTAGTGACTTTGGCAGAGGGTTAGAGTCCAGGTTAAGTCTCTTTGCCAATCTCGTCCGCCTCCGAATCCACCAGAACAGGATCAGGGAATGTCTGGGATGGCGTTTGGATCAGAGCCTGTGTCAGAGGTCTGGAGCAAAAAGCAGAGGAGGTGGTTCGGCTCAACAGGACCCTCCTTCTCACTGGTAAGCCTTTTACTGGACATGTAGAGACAAAATGTCCCTTCTGCGAGCGGTACATACACCTTCCCTCCCGTAGGTGGCGCTGATGCTCCTCGGAGTGAGCTTGGCTCTAGAGAAGTGAGCTGATCCTTGATGATGTCAGCCAGCCCATGGAGGAAAGCGTCGAATAGGGACCATGAATTCCAGCCACTGTCAGCTGCCAGAGTCCGAAACTCAATGGCGTAGTCGTAGACTCTGCGCCTGCCCTGGTGCAGGTTCATCAGCACTCTTGCAGCTTCATTTCCGGGGGTAGTATGGTTGAAGAAATAAAAAGTCCCAAGGAGCCACAGACAGGAGAATCTCTGGCTCACTCTGCGGTAGCCCAGGCCTCAGCTCTGCCAGATAAATGGGAGATGATGTACGCCACCCTTGATCGTTCCGGCGGGTATGAAGCCGCCAGCAGATCGAAATGCAGCCCATACTGGACCAAGAAAGAGCTCCCGGAATCCCCAGAGAACCTCTCTGGTCTGGAGAGATGAGGAAGCGGAGCAAACAGCGAACCCACAGGAACAGGAGCAGGAACTGGAACGGCGGCCGGAGCTGGCGCCGGGATGGAGGACGGAGCAGTGATGTGCCATCAGCTGCAGGAATTGGCCCGACAGCAGGGAGATCTGATCACCAATGGAGGCTTGGAAACCCTCCTGGTGCAGAGACAGCTCTTGAACCCCCTGGCCGATGGCAGAAATTTGCTCATCATGCTAATGGGGTCGAACCACCTGAGCCCTCAATGCAGAGCGCACCTGGCTAGAGTCGGCTCGGTCCATAGTTTGGCCAGTTCGTACTGTAATGCCGGTTGACAGAATAGGACTCAGACACAGGGGAATATCCAATATACCAATCTTTACTTGCCAGAAACAGGTTCGGTACACGGGTGATCAATGGGAGACAGGCAAACAAATCTGACAGGAAGCAGGCAAAAAGGCGTAGTCCAAAACACAGGCGGAGATCAGGAATAATCAAGAACATGGAGACATTTAGAAAATGCTGGGACGTTTGGTAATGAAAACACAAAGACGAACTGGCAACAAACAAAGGGGCTGGAGTGCTATATAAAAGGGAGAGACTAATGAAGGGAGTGACAACAGGTGAGGTGGCTGCAGGACTGATGGAACAGGTAAATATAATCAGGGCAGGAAGTGAAGTTGGCAGCAACGAAAGGAGAGGTGAGTGACAAAACAAAACAGGAAACAGATCAAATGAAACTACAATTAAGGGAGAGGGCGGGATGTTACACTGGACCCCTTTCCCATAGCCCTGGTCAAATCCAACATTTGTGCCATACGTCTCCTGATCGCTGCAGTGATAAACCCCTACCTCTAGTCTGGTCATGTTCCATCCCCTTTAAAAACTGCTGTCATCAAACCACTCCTCAAAAAACCCACCTTAGATCCAAATGTCCTTGCCAACTACATACCCATCTCCAACCTCCCATTTCTATCCAAGGTGCTGGAAAAAGTAGTTGCCACTCAGATGCAGGACTATCTTTACAGTCTGGTTTCCGCCCTGGCCACAGTACAGAAACTGCCTTGGTCAGGGTCACCAACAATCTGCTGATGACAGCTGATGCCGGATCTCCATCTCTCCTCATCCTCCTGGATCTAACTGCAGTATTTGATACCATCGACCATGACATCCTCCTCCATAATCTTCACTCAACAATCGGATTCTCTCACTTGGCCCTAAACTGGTTCACCTCATATCTAACCAGGTGGACTGAGCACGTCACCTTGAGAGTGGCAAAATCACAAACACACTCTGTCACCTGCGGTGTCCCTCAAGGATCTGTCCTCGGCCCCACCCTTTTCACCATCTACATGTCCCACCTTGGTCGTGTCATCAGCCAGCATGGAATATCGTTCCATTGTTATGCTGATGACACACAACTCTACATCAGAACAAACCCAACCCCCTCTGAATCTCTGCCATCATCCACATTAACCACCTGCCTGGAGGATATAAAGGTGTGGATGAAGCACAACTTCCTCCAATTAAACAGCTCCAAAACTGAAGCCCTTCTAGTTGACACCCCACATCAGGTCCAGTCATCCTCCATAACCTGCATCACCTTCTCGGGTCAGAACATTCCACTCTCATCAACAGTCATCAATCTGGGTGTTAAAATGGATCCTCACCTGATCTTTGAGGCCCACATCAAGCAAACATGCAAGAACTCCTTCTACCACCTCATAAATGTTGTTAAACTCCGCCCCACACTCACTCTGTCGATGCTGAAAAGCTCATCCACGCCTTTGTCTTCTCTAGGCTTGACTACTGTAACGCACTTCTCATCGGGATTCCTAGCAAAAACATCCAGCAGCTGCAATACATCCAAAACAGCGCTGCTAGGATCCTGATGGGAGTGCCAAAGTACGAACATATCACACCCATCTTCAAATCACTGCACTGGCTCCAGGTCTCACTCAGGATTGACAACAATATGTTATATCCTGTTTGTTTAATCCATCAAAAACAGTGACCACTGTGTATGACATGTAGGAACTCACTTTTTATCTGAAGGGTTTCAGAGTCTGAAGTCTCACCAGGAATAAACCGAGCAGTAAAGGTTAGATTTGAAACTGCCTCATAGGTATTGCTTGAGATCTCTTTGGTTTTGAACAAACTCTGCATGTCTTCGTAGTTCCACACGATACTTGGTTTATTTTTCTTACACTTGTAGGAAACAACGCAAATTACATTCTTTGTCACACTCTCCGTTGCCTCGCTTGGCCACTCAGTCATTTTGATTTCCTCATATGGACCTGAGCATAAATGTGATAGTGAGGTTTAAACAGGAGCATTTTCATTTGAATTCACTTAACACATGGTCTCACATTGTACTCACATTCAACATTCAGCTTGAGCTCACTTGTGGCTTTCTGGCCACCACGGTGGCTCACAGTACATGTCACACTCTGGCCTTCCTCTTTTACAGCCCAAGTTCGCTCAGCTGTCCTTTCCCAAATCCCATCAGATACCAGATTGTCCTTAATGATGTCTTTTCCAGGTATACCATTTAAGGTCAGGATGGGGGGAGCAGAGATACAGGCATGCTGCACATTGCAGGACACTGTGCTCTCCTCTCCCACCCTGGGGATACCAATGATGCTCAGCTGCGGTTCCTGTGCATGGTCTATAAAATCAAAGCAAGAACACACATTCGGAGAACTGCCTTTCTTGGAATTTGGATTGAATGGAATAAAAAGGGAGAATGAATGCATCCATATACGGAAAGAGGTTTTTTCATAAAACGTTTGACCCAGGGTGTGGTATGAGGTAATAGGGTTCTTGTCTATCCATGGGTAAAGTCTATCCTGGTTGTGTGACATATCCAGCTTCTCGATCTTGAGACTACAATTCCTCTCCCCCACAGATCCAATCACTCTGGTTATACTGTTAAACTTACTAATAATATTCTCTCTATCGTCAAATACAGGGGGGTACCCATTGCTCTGGTAAAGGTACCATACAACTCGGAGGTCAGCAGGCTGGGAGATACTGTAGGTGAATGTGCAAGGAATGATGATACATGAGCCTCTCATCGCAGTTATGATGCCGGGGGTGGTGAAGGACCAGCCGCGAGAGAGCATGTTTCCTGTAAAAAGAGGAAACATTTGAAGCAAAGATTTGTATAAGCAGTTCGAGAAATGAGTCGTGTTTCCACTTTTTTAGAAAAGTAATAAATATTTTAGTGTAACTATAATTTCTCTATATTCTTTTGACACCCAATGCTGGGAGATTTGGTTTTAAACAAGCCAGTTCATGTGGCTTTTCATTATCTAGGTCAGTGGTTCTCAACCTTTGTTGGGACAGTGCCCCCCTATCCATTATCCAGGTCCCTTATCCCCCCCCCCCAATCAAATAAAATGTAGGCTTCCTGTTTGTCTCCCCTGAATTTTAATGTTGATTATAATTCTGTTTGTATTATTCTAATTATTATTCTTAGTATTTATAATTTATATTACATATTGATTATATTAATTTAGTATTTCAATTCTTATAATATTTTTCATATTATTAGGCTGCTATATTATGTTATTATAAAAGCTCAAATTCGCTGAGATTGAAGTTACATAATAACATTTCAAAATAATAATAAATATTATATTATTAAACAAATGTTTTGTTGTTTTTACCTTCAATTGTCCTGATACACCATGTACCCAGGGAGCAAACAAAGACATGTTATTAAGGAGTGTTAAACAAATGCAACGGTAAGAAGATTCAAACTTTAATCAGTGTTAAACACAGAAGCCTCAGAAATGTGAAACAATTTGCACTCTTAAGTGATCCAGCAATAAACGAGCACAAAGGAACAAGTCTGAGGTGCTGCCCCCTCACTAACGGAACCCCGTGTTTTATTTTATATATATATACGGCCAAATCACAACTCACTTTTCTTTTATTAAATAAACCCAACGCTTGTGTTATTTATCAAATGTATGTGCACGTTTCCGTGTTTACTGCGTTGCTTTGAGCATTAATCACATTCTCTCCGTTTCGCAAACACCTCCAGTCATTACAGATCATTTAGCAGATGCTCTTATCCAGAGCGATATCCATAACGTACATTCTGCAGTTAAGGGTTTAGTGGCTCTTGCAGTGAGACCGCCCCTGTGTTGTACGGAGTACTCCACAGTTTGGTGGTCTCTCTCTATGTCCAGTGTGGTCGTCAAGGTGGTTTTGGATGTGCCATCAGACATGGAGCTTTGAGTTAGACTGTGGCTTCGCAGTGGGATGTTGAGACTCAAAGTCGGTGGATACGTGGAACAGGTGTGGTAAATGTGTCACGGACTGTCCAACCTTTTTGTTTCCAGAGATCATAATATATGGTGTCTCTGCCCTGTCTTTACAAAATGAAATGTGAAGAATTATTGATGAAAATATACATTCATTTGAAAATGTATCTTTTTCCAAGCTCCCCATAATTACTTACTCACTACTTCAACTGTGAATGTTGTATCAAAGAATCTATAGGTGTTTTTGTAACTGGGTCAATTTCAAGGCTGCATTTATTCTCATACATAGAAGTAAATACACACGTTTTTCTTTTATATATGCCAATGACATCGTTTGGGTACCAATCGTCATAAACTATAGGATATCCATGCTTTACATACCGATACCAAACCATACGATTTGGTCTGCGAGGTGGATCCCGATAATAGTCGAAGGTGCAAGGGATGACAAGGCAGGAACCCACCAATCCTTTGATATTGCTTGGCATCTTCACATGCCAAGCCCAGGAACCCTGAAAGAAAATGTATCCTGCAAGAGCACCAATAAGCAAAAGTACAATTACAACAACAATGTTAAGGTTACGTCAGCGTTTATATGTTTTAACAAAAGTTGAATAGAACAAAATCGCATTACCTAGAATACAGACGCTCAGGAGAAACGGTATTAGTATTATGCATTGAAAAAAATAATACGTTTGTGATTCTCTTTACATATTACTTACCTGCTTTTTCATAAAACAAATCAGATTCATTCTACGGCTCCAATGTAAAGGGGTACTCAAGCAATTTGGCATTGGATTTCCATAAAGTTGTGGGACTCAGATGAGACAGAATCATAGACTTATAAAAGAATGATCCAAATCAAGGCAGCAGAGGGTAACTAAGAGTTCCTGTTTCGTATGTTTCAAGCTCAAGAAAATGTCAAGTCTACAGAGGGTGAATTTCTGCAGATGTATTTGGCGGAGTATCACTTTATGGGCCTCACCCATATTTTCTGCCAACTTTTAGACTGTTCGATCAGAACAGGTTTTTGAAAAAGCTAATACAAACCTAACAAAGCCATGCATGTTACAGCCTGTTTGTTTATAAATGGCCCAAATATCATGTGATTTCATACAGACAAATAAATGGTACTAACACAATAACAGTGGCTGTCTGCTCCATCATGTGCATGTACTGGAAAAAATATATCACATTCAGTTGTTTATGTATTTATTGTTAGATTTAAACAGAGAAACGCAATTTATAATAAAAAATGACAACAAAAACAAGTAGCAAAGACAAAATAGTTAGAGACTAAGAATACATCAATACAGATTACTTAATGAGATACATGGTTTGCCATAGTAATAAACAAACCATATTATGTGGTTTTCTATAGAGCAAACACTAATAGTTAACATATTGAGATAATTCCTCTTCTAAAGCAGTGAAAGCTTTTAATGTTCTACATATATGCCAGCCAGTGTTAATATGGTATAAAAAGCAGAACAAGGTAGAGTTGGTCTTCGAGAAAAATATTCTTGAATCCACAAAGCTCCTGAGACAAGCTAATAGTAACAAGCAAAATCTTCTTAGCCTTAAGAAATATTGTTTTGTGTTGTCATATTCTTTATGTTTTCCCCCCACAGGAATCAGAATATCAACCTAAATTATAAAATGCAGGAAAAGGAAAGCTGATATACAGCATTATATATATATTATATTATATTTTAACTGAATTTATATAGGGTAAAATTATTATTATATTTCCTTCTCCATATGTACGACTATTACCATTATAAATCCATGTTTTTTCTCTTGTTTAATTTTCTTAATGACTGTCCTATGTATGTATCCGCATATGTATTATAATTATTATAGCACTTGTTTGACATTTTGGTAAATACACTCATTCACCTTTTTGCCAAGAAAAGATCAACACTCTCATGTTTGTTTGGTAAATATGAAACTAGAGCTAGCTTAGCTTAGCATAAAGTATAATAATAATAATAATAATATTGTGCTTGATAGGAGAGAATACAACAATAATCATGTATAACAAAACAGCAGTCATCAGATGCCCTTAATACAAATTATCATTATGGCCGTGATTAGATTTGTGTTTTTTCACATGTTTCCATAGATGGCGTCCACATCGTTCATGTAATCATCACCATTATCGAGGTCCTGGGAGAGATTAGGGTAATTATTGTCACGTATATTGATAGTGCTGTACATATGTAATTCTTGGGAATAAATAATTGGTGATTTAATAGTACCTTTTGGCAATTGTAGGATTTGGGCTGGCTGAGACCCACCAACAACAACAGCAATAACAAGAAGACACAGAAAAAAAATGACATAAGACATTGCTTTACTAATATGATGTATATTTTATCAACTGCTTAGGTTCAAGAGGAGTAAGCCAAGTACCTTTTGGGGGACGGAAAACGAGTCTTGGAGATTTTCTGGTCAGCACAGGATTTTGATTTCACATTCTTGGGACTGTGGATTACAATTCAGGTCACAACATGAAAATCCAACAGTTAGCTACTTAATTTTCTAATGTTTAACACTCACATATGACCCAAATCCACCGTGTCCCCTGTAGGCCTTCTGTTATAGAGAAAAAGTACATAATGTTATATAAATCATTGACATTTTAATGCAGAAAAAAAGCAAAGATATACTAGTTTCAGTAAAATTAAAATGCATTATCAAAACTTAAGTTTGATTTAACTGCGAAAACAACCAAGTGAAGAAAACACTTATGAAACGTATCACTGGTGGCAGGCATGCTAATGTCAATGATGTTCATTTCTCACTTTGAAAATCTGCTCCAAATAGATCTTCTGCGCAAAAAAGAAGAACAGAAACTTTGCAAATGTTGTCAGGCAATAAATAAAAGCAGAAAAGCACCAAACTTCTGCAAAGACATGCAAATTACAGTGAGGGCAACCATCCAGCTTTACAAAGCTGCAGGGATGGTACAGCACTAGTCACTAAAATAACAAAGTGTAATAAAAGCGATAAAGACCTTTGATCAGAACGAGATGGTCTTGGGCCATTAGAACGAATCCTGAAAATGTCACCAAAGAACTACACATCAGTACAAGTACAAGTTGCTGTAAAAACTGTGTTTGATGATAAAATAAAACAATCTTAAACCACTTTTTTCCTCACCTATGAGACAGCCTGGACAGCCGATTCCACACGCTAAATATGATACAGATAATTACTTTATGATAATGAAGGAATATCATTGAAAACATGTGGTATAAGTGTGGCTCTAAGAACTAAATCTAATTTACAACATGTTTACCTGCCGTCCCCACTTTGGAGCTCTGCAATGTGTTTCCTGAAGCAGACAGAAAACAATATTATTTTATTAAGGAGCACATATTGTACAGAAATGTGGGTTTTTTTCTCGAAAATGTGATTACTTATGCGATGTGCTCTGTCAAGCAGTTATTGTCAGTGTACTGCAACACTCACTTGTATCTCTTCACCATAAAAATGTAGAAGACTGCAAAAATCACAGCTGTACCAATCACCGCCACTGTGGGAATGATGATGTGGTTGGAGTTTTCTGTACCTACAAATATACAGAGACATATTTAAGGCTTCCTTTATCTTGCACAAATGGGAAGGGGACTACATCCAGTAAACACTGTACACTTCAACAAGATCTCACGTTTTACATAGAGTGTCAATTTCCCAGAGGACGTCCTCGGTCCCTTAAATGTTGCTGTGCAGATGATCTCAGTGTGGTCGTCCTTCTCCTCAGGAATGATGGTCAGGATGGACTCGGCCTCCCAGTAGCCAGATCCAATGTCTTTGTGGACCTCAATCACCTCATCTGCGGTGCCCTTACTCCATGTGAGTTCAGGGTTATAGGAGGGGCAGGAGTGGGTGACTGAACAGGTGATAGTGTAGGGACGTCCTTGAATGGCCGTCTTTGGGTAATTCAGTTTAGGTTTCGGAGGATCAGCTATAAATGAAAAAAAGGCAGAGATGAAGTTGGAGACAAAATATTGTAATGTAGAAAATCTGTGTGACCTTTTGGAAAGTTGGTGACATACGGAGCATTTTGAACGTGACACAATCCTCCACAAAGGAGAACTTGTCAGTGGATGTATCAGTCTCTATTTCTGCTAATTCGATCCGGAAACAGAAAGGGCCGTTGTCATGATCCATTATCTTCGTAATTTCTAAGGTGCAGTTTTCCTGACCCAGATGTCCCAACAACCGCGTGCGTTCCCTGAAGTTTTCCAAGACCTTCATGTTATCCTGGGAATAGATGCGCTGGTTTCTATCAATTTGACGATGCCAGATCCCTCTGAGTCTGGATGTGGGCAAGTCTCCTTTAGGATGGGTGAATAAACAGGGTACCACAACACAGGATGAGACCAGGGCCTCAAGGTGTTTTACAACGTTGGCCTTCCATTCTCTAGTAAACACAGGGCTGATAATAGCTGAAAGAGAGTTATGGAAGTCACAGAGAAAGAAATTACTTTTAGGAGGTCTCTTTGACATATGTTTTTGTTTAAGTGGGGTGAATCAATGAATGAGATTGTAATCAAAGTGGTGAGTGACTAAGTATATTACCTGCTAAAAGCAGACAGAATATCATCATCCTTCTCTGTTTGTCCATACTTCTCTGAAGTGTTTGTGGTACAATACACTGTGGGATGTTTAAATAAAAAGAAGCTATATCAAAAATAAAATCATAATACACTACCTACTACTACCATATGAAAATTACTTCTTCAAACGGCACTAACCTTCACATGCAAGACACATTTAATTATACAGCAAATACTGGCATTGTTAATATCCTCACACATCTGAAACCACAAAATACATTTACAATTTTTTTAATGTTCTCATCAAAAGTAAAAATGGTTTCTTTCATATATGCACTACTGCACTCTCTATTTGTATTCATTTTCATGACTATTTTAACAAAGTCGCACACACAAACCACAAACGATAATAAATAGTAGTGAAAGAATTCCTATGGTCGGGTCCATATCAAACCAAAACACCCAGAAATGCTCAGCTGCAGTATTTCTGAGCCCAGCAGTATGTTTTAAAAAATGTAATTGACATATTCAAAGCAAATGTAGTGAACCAACATTCATTAGATGCACTGTTGCAACATAATTAAGTATGGTGTAGAGTTCTTACCTGATGAAGCTGCGAGTTTCTACAAAAAACACCTCCTTAAGAATGATGACGTGCGGTGCACTATTCTTCAGTTAAGTTGACAAAAATATGAACTCAGGAGGCAACTGGAAAAACTGTAGACCACATTAGAAAACAATGTATTTCGGTTTTGAAGGTAAACACAGATGTAGTCGAGGCAATAGCTGTGGAGTTAATGATGTAGAAAGCCGGGAGTGGTCTCTTATAGAGTGGCAGGCATGCGTGATATGAATCAGAGACCTTTTCCTCGTTTGCAAGAAGAATTACTACTGCCACATGATTTAAATTAACAGTGATCTTACAGTGCAGTCAGAAAGAATCAGAACAGTAACACAACACTTTTGATTATGTTGGCTATTCTGGAGGTTAAAGTGTTGACTTTCAACTTACATTTTAAGGGTTTATATCCAAATCAAATGAGCAGAGAACAAAAAAGGGAACAGAACAAAGGCAGACATGTTGTCATAAACTGCACTTCAAGTGATAAGGGACTGTATTGCACCGTTACAATGTTTATTTTATTTTATCGCTGTCCAACAATAAACAATATAACTGTAAATAAATATAAAGCCAATACAGTGGACAGGCAATGACTTGCATTACTTTGTACCAGACCTAGGTTGTATCTCATTATAATTACATGTCCACAGCCTCAAATGAAGCAGACGATTACTTGAAAGAAAACGTTTGGTGTGTTTCGTGTGTAGAATTTGCCCCAAGCAGCAAACTACGGTGTTGAGAAATTAAGCCTAGACGCAAGTGCCCAAAACTGCAGTTCCTCCTCATATACGATGTATGTATGAGGTCATATAAATACACATTCAAGTTGCTTAAATTCTTCAAATATTTTGTAATTTGCATGTGGTCTTGTATGTAATTTTCCCCCACTTCTTTTCATTTAACGTCCCAGTGTTTTACACCAACCAAACTTCAGAGTAAGTATGGATGAAAACAGAAAGATGAGGATATTCTGTCTGTTTCTTGTTCAATTAGTCAATCCTTTGTTTCCAATCTCATTCATTCATTCATACACACCACTAAAACAAAAACAAAAAATATCAAAGAGACTTCATAGAACTAATTTATTTCTTTGTCACTTCCATAACTCTCTTTCAGCCCTGTGTTTACTGGAGAATGGAAGGCCGGTGTTGTAAAACACCACAAGGCCCTGGTCTCATCCTGTGTTCATTCACCCATCCTAAAGGAAACCTACCCATCCTAAAGGAAACCTACCCACATCCAGACTCAGAGGGATCTGGCATCGTCATTACATTCCATCCATCCATCCATCCATCGTCTACCGCTTATCCGGGATCGGGTCGCGGGGGCAGCAGCTCCAGTAAGGAACCCCAATCTTCCCTTCTCCGGGCCACATCCTCCAGCTCCGACTGGGGGATCCTGAGGCGTTCCCAGGCCAGTGAGGAGATATAATCTCTCCACCGAGTCCTGGGTCTTCCCCGGGGTCTCCTCCCAGCTGGACGTGCCTGGAACACCTCCCTAGGGAGGCGCCCAGGTGGCATCCTTACTAGATGCCCGAACCACCTCAACTGGCTCCTTTCAACGTAAAGGAGCAGCGGCTCTACTCCGTGTCTCTCACGGATGGCTGAGCTTCTCACCCTATCTCTAAGGGAGACGCCAGCCACCCGTCTGAGAAAACACATTTCGGCCGCTTGTACCCGTGATCTCGTTCTTTCGGTCATGACCCAGCCTTCATGACCATAGGTGAGGGTAGGAACGAAGATCGACCGGTATATTGAGAGCTTTGCCTTCTGGCTCAGCTCTCTTTTCGTCACAACGGTGCGGTAAAGTGACTGTAATACCGCCCCCGCTGCGCCGATTCTCCGGCCAATCTCTCGCTCCATTGTCCCCTCACTCGCGAACAAGACCCCGAGGTACTTGAACTCCTTCACTTGGGGTAATGGCTCATTCCCTACCCGGAGTAGGCATTACATTCCACTACATTTAATTCCATTACATTTAATTTAGCTGACGTTTTTTTGTCCAAAGCGACTTTTTTATTGGCCAATTTGCTGTCTAAACAGGTGGGTTTTCAGTCTGTGATGGAAGGTGTGAAGACTTTCTGCTGACTTGATATCAATGGGGGGCTCGTTCCACCATTTTGGAGCCAGGATAGCAAACAGGCGGGTTTTATTTGAGGGGTATCTGGGTCCCACTCGCAGTGAGGGAATAAAGAGCCTATTGGCCGATGCAGAGCAAAGTGAGCCAGCTGGGGTGTATGGTTTGAACATGGCCTGGATGTAGGAAGGGCCTGATCAATTCACAGCACGGTAGGCCAGTACCTGTGTCAGGAAGCGGATTTGGGCCGCTACTGGTAACCAGTGAAGGGAGTGGAGGAGAGGTGTAGTGTGGGAGAACTCGTGTAGGTTAAAGACCAGTCGGGCTGCTGCATTTTGGATGAGCTGTAGAGTTTGGATGGCACATGTAGGTAGACCAACCAGGAGAGAGTTGGAGTAGTCAAGGCAAGAGATGACAAGAGCCTGGACCAAAACATGCGTCGCCTTCTGGGTCAGTAGGGGACTTACCCTCCTGATGTTGTAAAGAGTGTATCTGCAGGAGCGATGCTGGAGAGATCGAGGAGGGTGACATGTTTTTTTGAGTTTGGAGAAGGAGGGTTTAATTCCGTCAAATTGATGGAAACCAGCGCATCTATTACGAGGATAACACGCAGGTCTTGGAAAACTTCAGGGGACGCACGCGGTTGTTGGGACATCTAGGTCAGAAAAACGGCACCTTAGAAATTAAGAAGATAAAGGATCATGACAACGGCCCTTTCTGTTTCCGGATCGAATTAGCAGAAATAGAGACTGATACATCCACCACTGACAAGTTCTCCTTTGTGGAGGATTGTGTCGCGTTCAAAATGCTCCGTATGTCACCAACTTTCCAAAAGGTCACACAGATTTTCTACATTACAATATTTTGTCTCCAACTTCATCTCTGCCTTTTTTTCATTTATAGCTGATCCTCCGAAACCTAAACTGAATTACCCAAAGACGGCCATTCAAGGACGTCCCTACACTATCACCTGTTCAGTCACCCACTCCTGCCCCTCCTATAACCCTGAACTCACATGGAGTAAGGGCACCGCAGATGAGGTGATTGAGGTCCACAAAGACATTGGATCTGGCTACTGGGAGGCCGAGTCCATCCTGACCATCATTCCTGAGGAGAAGGACGACCACACTGAGATCACCTGCACAGCAACATTTAAGGGACCGAGGACGTCCTCTGGGAAATTGACACTCTATGTAAAACGTGAGATCTTGTTGAAGTGTACAGTGTTTACTGGATGTTGTCCCCTTCCCATTTGTGCAAGATAAGGGAAGCCTTAAATATGTCTCTGTGTATATGTTCTGTTTGTAGGTACAGAAAATGACATTTTTATGGTGAAGAGATACCAGTACATGTATATATTTCTTTCTTTATTGGTCACATTTAATTAGAATTTGACTACCCATGTACTGTTCCATCAAACCTTCACACACCAATGCATCACTGCTTTTACAGTAATCTCACATATCTCTGCAGGAGATCTCTGCTGCTTTTTGACATGTAAAATGACTTATTTTTTCTGTTCTATTTTTTTCTGCGGTCTTATCAGGAGCAGAATCTAAAGGTGAGAAGTGAAAGTTGAGTTGGCTTCATTAGTTGTGATGTCCTCCCAGTTAAAACAAAGTTAACTCAAAAATGCATTTTCTTTGATATGTAAAGCTGCATTAATACATTTATGGCTACAAGGAGGCAGAAGAAATCCAAAAACAAGCTTGTTCACACACAGTTGCAGAAGACACAGAGCAACCCATATATTTTGGACCACATTCACACCTGGTATTATCATGTGAGCTGTATTTTAATAAGTGTTATAATCTATCAGGGGGTAGCCCAAATTGGATGACAAACAACTTGTCAACAAACATGGCACGTCTTAGGTCAAAAGAAAACAATGAGCTCAATATTTTTATGTTACTGAGCGAGGGCTTATCTGTAATCTTTTGCCTAGCTTCCTTGAAATATCACTAAGAGGTAGAAGTAGTTGTCCTTTCAACTTTTTTCTTAATAATGTGTTGACAGATTGCATTTACTCCTGGCTGAGAACTGATCACAGTGGTATTCTGATTGCAATGCATCCTGTGTGCATTTAAACCCTTGCATTGACCTGCAATCTGTCCTCATCTAAGATATCCAGATATAAATCACATATTAATACCAAGTGTAAAAGGTGGTGTATTTCTTTTCGCATTCCTGAGAGAAATGTGGTTGTCTTGAAATGCTAGATTCTGGACCTTCTTGGTCTAAAAGAGGCTAAAAATCCCAGCAGAGCTGCGGAGTTATGGGTTTAAACTCTGTGTGTTTGTAACTAAAACGGATCCCTTTCACTTTACATGTCATCATTTAACTTGAAGGTCATATATTATTGATTAATGCAGCTATAAGAGTCAAACATAAAAATCTAATTGGATTAAAAGTGCATTTTCTTGTTCTTTCAGATAATAAAAAGAAAGCAGAAGAAGTGGTAGCGGCCTCCATTGCTGTCGGTTGCTGTTTCCACAGTGTCTTTTTCTGATGTGGGGACAGCAAAGTTGGAAAGTTTAAAATGCTACAAGTGTTTTGAAAGTTTCATATTAATAATGCTGATAATAATAATTTTTTTACTGAAATTGTAAAGTCAATTGCTGGAATCTATTTGTTTTGTCTTGATTTAATCTTCTCACATTAGCTTCATAGAAATGGTATTAGGTTAATAGCAACTTTGAAAAATATAAAACACAAAAAACTAATTATAAAGTTCTAAATAAAGTTTTAGCAGCCAGTTCCTAGTTAAAAAGCATTATTTTTGTACTGTTCACAATTTAGTTTGTGAGAAGAAAATACACTTTTTAGTTGAACTCATATTCTGCATATACCAGGAAAACGTTATTCAACGTCCATTAGCACGTGCTGTTAGAAGCACGGTGTTTAGTGTTCTCAGATGATAATTATAGCCCGTGATGACACGGTCCTGTGCGAATGTGTGATTTCTGATTATAAATCGAACTGAACTGAAATCTATTTATCTAAATGTATCTAATTTAAATGTATTTAAATTTGAATAGAAACATGTTAAAACTATTTTTCCATATCAATACTTAAGAAACCCTGTAATTGAAATGAACTAACACCATTTCCAGTTTTCTGAACAGATACTGTTTACTATGAGCAACATAAACATTTTTCTTTGGATATAACATTTAGATTTGTGCTCAGTCTGTTGTGTGTATATCATTGCTTGTTTGGTGAAGACTTTGTCCTGCACAGGAGTGTATGTGAAAACCTACTTCTTTCTGTATATTTAAGTTTTGTAAACATTCAACAGTCTAAGACATTGACTTTTGTATTCATTAAACTTTATCTGGAGCTCCTACAACAGATTTGTCAGAGAAACCTTTTTTTGGACAATGGGTGGATTTTTTATACAAACCGCCCACTATCAGTACTCCTTCAGTCATGTCGACCAGATGGTGGTGACTATTTAAGAGTAGCGGAAGTCGAGCGGGAGTGGAACAAGAAGAGGAAGCAAACTGAATAGTGTGATGGAAAGTTCAAGAAATTCTGCGCATTTCCTCAACAACAAGATAGCTCAAGATAAAGAAAAAACATCTGTGCTACACAAAAAACATTATTACATTTCCATAACAATCACTTTTTAGTTTCCAAGTAATAGGTGATCTAAAATATGTTTGTATTTAGGAAGTTCATGAGGTGAGGCCTAAATGAATCTAAACTAAAATAATCTTTTAGCATCAGATCAGATCTGATTAAAACAAATAAGTGACATAAGTTAAGTTTGTGATTCTCCTCCTTAAAATCTAAAAGGATGAATAAGTCAGTTTTGATAAATAGAATATATGTGCATCCCTGTTATTGGTGACTAAACATATCTCCAAAAAATGTTGAATGTGTCATACAAAGAGAGAGCAACAGCTCTTGGTTCAAAAATAAAAAATGGCTGAAATATTGAGTAAACAGACACATGTTATGTTTGTCATCATTTTGGAGATTGTTAATTTCACTTGTTTTATGTCGGAAAAGGTTCAAATTAAAGTACACCATCTCAAATTATACTAATGGCCACTAATTTCCATACTTTTAATAGAATCGAGCCACATGCTCATTAAAAAATGGAAATGTTGCATATAAGAGACACTAAAACTGGAAAACTAAAATGTGAGAAAGGATGTTATTAACAAATGCCACAATTTACACTGTGACTGATTCGACAAAAAACTAACGAACGTGCACTTAATCTCATACACTTTATAGTTACAGTATACTATATTTGATATATTTAGTACACCAACAGTACAGGGATGAAACCTAAAACAAAAGAAAATCAAACTGAAACACTGATGATAAAAACTTAAGCTTACATACAACTTTTAACAAGATGAAATGTATACATGCTTTGATTGTGTGTTTGTGATTGAAGGAAGTTGCCAGCAATTGATTGACTGACTGATTAAAGCAAACAACAATTAAGAGATCCATTCATCAGCAGTGATGTAACATTTAGTTGCTGCTGTTCTTAATCTCATCCTGGGAGATACAATTAATTGTTGTCAGACGACCTTCAGTCTGCCCCGCAGGACTGGCTTTAAAATGAAGGAGCCTGACCCCTTTTCATTCAACATTGGAACAGCGGACACACCAGAAGTGAGGAGGGACGTCACTGTGACCTGTTTTAGTTATCAGGTAAAAATCTATTTGTGTGGATTCTACAGATTAGCATCGTATTTTTCATTAGATGTGTAATTTCTGTTTGGTACATTTTCTGTTTTTTGATTCACAGATTCTTCAATTCAAGCACATTTCCTGTCATGGGTAACTCAGGGTGCACCAGCTTCATCACTCCTGCTACCAGGAAACTGTACTCGGGATGCCAGAAAGAGGACACAGTCAAGCTGGAGGACTTTTTGACACAACGCGAGGAGGATCGCTGGAGAGTTGAAGGAAAGCAGGGTTTATCTGTGAAAAAGGTCCACCTCTCTCGCAACATCCGTTACGTGGACCTGGCTCTCCAAGAGGGCCGCAGCTTTCATCCACACGGGGGAGAAATGCTGAACCCTGCTTTTGATGGAGATCAAGGTCCATGAATGACTGAATTCACTGTGGACAAATTAATCTACAACTCAGTAAGAAGGTCGTGACAGTTGTGATGTTTGAAGGGGTAAAACACAGCCCCTGTAATTCTACTGCAACATGAGAGGTCTGTCATAGAGGGCACATTTGAATTGTGAACCTATGAACAGGAAGTGAAACCACAGTGCGAAATTTAAAGGAAATGGGTGTCTTTCTATGAAATGGGTGTGATATACGCGATGTCAAAAAAAACTATAAAAAACTAAGTATCACACATAGCTGCTGAACTGAGGCAAAGGAAATCTTGTCTCTGCATCTGTGAAACACAGTGTAAAGTAGAGTAAATGCAATTTTAGAAAGATTAACTAAATAAAAAGAGATATAATTTGCAACTTCTATAGACTTTTTAAGGAATGTACTTGTCATTGCTTTCAATCTGCACTTGCTGTTCAGGAAAATGTTTCATATTTGCATAACATGGATTTTATATAATTGTATTATATCTTAGCACATTGTTTTAAAGGTATTTTAAAGTCATTTCTCTGAAGCAAAATACAGTTTGTAACTAATATGTAAGAACGCAAATACATTCAACCTTCCAGCTGGTACGGTGTTCGCCTCTTGATTTGTTTTAGTTATACAATTGGTCACTTTTCTCTGTGGTTTTCCATGAGTTTTTAACCATTGCTTTCTATTGTTGTCTTTGTTCAGCTGAAAGAGCAAACACATTCACACACAGCCTGTTCAAATGGTAAATAGATATGTTAGAAAATGACACCAAAATAGTTGCCCATTAACAAGTGATTTAAACAAATTATTTTTTAAATAGCTTAATTTGTTAAGCAAATTAGGCTATTGTATTGCATAATTAAGTCATTTTACAGACTCATTGTTTATTCAGTAACTCTTTAGTAAAGGTAAATTCTCTTATTGAATTCAGAGTGGGTCTGCACTAATGAATGTTGGCAGTACTCACAGCAAGTCAATGCTTTATATAACCACAATAATCATAATGAATAATTAAAGGGACCATGAGTGAAGTTTGTAGTTCTCCATGTTGGCCTGGTTGTTGGTCGGTGGCAATGAGCTCAAGGAGTCTGGGCTTCATGAAGTGGGCAATATGCCTTACGAAAATAAAATTGGAGAAGTTATGATTACTAAAATAAATCAAATATCCAAAGATGGAAGTGAGAGCATCAGGATGGCTCACGTTGTGATAAATCCAAGGATCATGATCTCAGCTGCACCACGGAAATAAGATTAAAAACACGTTAAAGGTTATTTAAGCTAATTGAACTCTGACAGTAAAACCTGAAGGGAATAGTTCAGAGCCCAAAGAAAAGATTAATGATCATTAGTAGAATTCTCTACTATAAGATTCTTTTTTTAGATATGATTTTGTGTGTGGCGCAGTGTACGTGTGTTGCATTAAAAGTGGAATCGAAACTAAACAAGTCATCTCGCATCAGAGGGAAATGCATCGCCACCTGACAAGCCTGAAAATATTTGTCACTTTATTTGCAGGTCTGACCACGAGAGGACCAGATGGATTCGTTCAAATGGCCTCTGTTTTTTGTGTGCTTCTGCCTTAAAGGTATGTTACATTCTCTACACTGCATATTTAACAATACGCTTTTACTGCTCACAAGAAGTATAATTAAACAGTTGAGTCAGCTTTTTTTGTTTGTGTTATTATTTTTTATGCTCAGGCCAAGAATGTAATTTGAATTAGAATTTAATTTTGTGCGAGTCCTTTTCGCCTCTACTTTCTCTTTGATTCACTTCATCACATTTCCCTCTGCATTTTACTCCAGTTACTCAAACTGAAGCCTCATCTTGGACAATAGATGTGCCGTCCTCAGTCAAAGGTCTCCTTGGATCGTGTGTGGTGATCCCCTGCTCGTTTAAATACCCAGATCCAGGCAAGAAGGTCACTGAATTCACTGGGATGTGGACCAAGGAGACACATCAGCTCATCTATCACCCCGACCAGTCAAAGATTATCCAGGAGTATCGGAATCGGACAGAGCTGCTGGGAGACGTCAGACAGAAGAAATGTACACTGAAGATTGATCCCCTCGAACAAAGTGACCAAGGGCCGTTTCAATTCAGGATTGAAATTGCCAACTATGAAAAGTATTCTTACCGAGATAACGCAGTCTCCATCACAATGATTAGTAAGTGATATTAACAACTGTCACCAGACTTCTGTAACATTGCAGTTAACTCCTGCATTCCCCCAGAAGTCTGTTTTTAATGTTGCTATCAGTATAAATGGAGTCAGGAAAATCAGTAATTTGATTACCTTCCTCGTGTAATTGACTTACCTTTTCTTTTTCAGATGTGATCTTATATTTGTGCCAAGAATCGAAAATAAATCATAAGAACATGTTTTAAATTGACCTTCTAAACCTTATTTCAGTTGTCTTTGAAAGCTGGGTTTGTAACTATAACCTCAAGCAAAGTCCTCTGACAATACGGTGTTAACGTATTGATGAGTTAAGGTGGTCTTTTAGGTTTCGATTGTCAACAACTCTTCGATTACCACTTCCTTGTTTGTGCTATTCTAAATGGTTGCACAGTTGAAACAGTTTCATTTCTCCGGACAGCCAGATGTATGACATTGAGGCCAAATACAACCCATTTCATCAATTCCTTTGTGTTAAATCCTGTGCCCACAGTAGTTAAGTCAAGATTGTTACGTGTCCTAAAACTGCCTTTTGTTAAGCCAGAATGAAGTTCCAGCTCTATCATTTAAAAAAAATGTTTTAACCAAAACCAAATGGGTTCAACACATGTGATAGATGCAGTAAAAAGAAATGCAACATCCCAAGTAAGAACACACAGCACCCCCTGAATAAAAAACTGAAAATATGTTTATTTCTATACTATACCTTTAACTTACAGACCTCTCTAACATGTTTTAGAAGTTCCTGTGTTGAGTTTTGGTTCGATGATTAGAGGAGGATTTGGGATTTTCAAGATTCTTTTTTTTATCTTTGTCAAATAAAGTGATTCCAAATTTCTTTAATATCAAAGCAAGTGAGGCCAGAATACAAAGTTTCACAAGATAAAACATTGCTTTTAATAGACCAGTAGATGAAGTGCTCTCCCTTACTTGCAATATGCCTTATGATCTTTGCCATTGCCTATAATGATCTCTCTTGTTGTTACAGGTGAACTAAATCCCATCCGTTTCTCTGCGAAAGACGAGGTAAAGGAGGGTCAAACTCAGTCTGCATCCTGCTCTGTGTCTCACTCCTGCCCCGCCTCTCCTCCTGTCTTCAAATGGAGTCACCCTGGCGAGGAACATTTCCAATCACAGCAGCTTGACGATGGCCAGTGGACGGCGACATCTACTCTGAGCTTTTACCCAACCAGCGCTGATCACAACAAGCCTTTACAGTGCACCGTAACATACAAGGGAGGGCAGCACCACAAAACATCCAGGATCCTCAAAGTAATATGTAAGTATGGCAGTGGCCACAATAAAAACACTGTAAACTTAGAAAATAAGTAATACCTACTAATATATAGCACTTTTCTAAACCAGGGTTACAAAGTGTTTTACAGTTACAAAAAGATGCTGAAAAGCCTTTGAATCAATATGAAAAATTGTTGAAGAATTAGAGCAAATCGGGACAAGGAAACACCCATAAAGAGAACAAAGATGAAATTTAAAACCAAACCACACTGAGGACAAAAAGTGGAAAGAAATTGTAGTGTGATGATAGGTTACATACGGGATGAGGGGTTTTCTTACCCAAAGTGGAAGCTGTTTTACCAACACACATACAGTACATTCAAATATAGCTTCAAAGCTTCTCCAGTTTAGTCACTGTCAGAGGATTTACAGTCATCATGTATTCATCTGCATTGGAAAAAGAGCATTATGCTGGACCTTAATGTCATTTATCTTCTATGTGCACGTATAAACCTATTTAACAGCTTTTTAAAGTTATTTCCTATTGCTTTTTTAGTCACATTGTGGCGTGGCTCTTCCAGTCAATCACTTTTGTGTAGGACTGAAATATCTTAACAACTATGAGATAAACTATTATGACATTTTGGTCCCCAGAGGATATATTCTACTGACTTTGGTGATCCCCTGACTTTGCCTTTAGCGCCACCATGGGGTTGACATTCATGGTTTTGAGTTGAAAATGTCTTGGCAACTATTAGATTGATTGCAGACATTCATGTCCCTCTCAGGATGAAGTGTTCATTTTCCTTTCGCTTAACCATCTGGTCTAAATGTGTAATCCTCCAATACTATGGTTGATGTCTTCTCCACTATGGTAACTTGAACACTTCATTGTATGTTTCCATACAGACGGCCCAGTGAATGTAAAGATTGAACACAAGCCAGACGTAAAGGAGGGAGAAGCTGTGCGGCTCAGATGCTCCAGTGATGCTAACCCTCCTGCCAGAAGCTATCAGTGGCATAATGAAACTGGTGCTAAACTGCATGAAGGAAACATCTACATGTTGCAAAATGTCTCCAGACACACAGGAGCCCTGTACTGTACTGCTATCAATTCAGTAGGACAAGGCAAATCAAACCCTGTGCAGCTCAATGTGTTATGTAAGTAAACAATCAAAGAAATGTAGTGATGAAGGAGAGAGTTGTTGAAGTTAAACATGTATACTAAAAGTATGGCTAACTCGTAACTACATGTATTGTGCTTACAGATGCCCCTGAGATTAAGAAGGCCTCTTCCTGTTCCTCAGAGGCAGATATAATAAAGTGTGTGTGCATTGTGGAGTCCATGCCTCTCAGCATGCCCCAGTTTGTGCTTCATGACAGAGTGCAGCCAAGCACCACGGTAGAGAAACACGGCTCCCTTACCATCGGGACTCTGCACGCAGAGATTGGATCTTCTGATGTTGTCTACTGTGTGGCAAAAAACACGATTGGAAAGGCCAACATTACACTCTCTTTACCTGATAACAGTAAGGAAGAATTTTTGAGTTCATGACATTTGCCTGAAGACTATAAATGGATGCATTTTATACTGAGATAGAGAAAAATGACACCACATTGTTTCTGTTTGGACAGATAAGATGCTGAATCTTTATATTATAATCGCTTCTGGAGCAGGCGGGATTTTGGTAATGCTTTTAATAACAGCGATGGTTGTTAAGAAATGGTAAGTTGGTCCTGTCATGTTCTGTAGAATAATTATTCTGTTGTTAGTAGGTTTTTTTTAACTATGGCATTCAAATATGAGCGCTATAACACATTTAAAAAGTGTGTACATTTTATTTTAAATACAGCAGTAATCAGACATCAGAAAGAAATATAAAGATTTTAGTCACGCGTGAGGTGTTTGTTAATATAGAGTGGAAAAGTGTATAATAAATGTCAAGCCACATCCTTTTGACCACATGTTAGCCGAAGGTCAGCTTGCAAATTCTTATAGGGCATGACAGCCTGTGTTCAATGTTGCAGTTTGCATCGATGGGTTTCAGTGGTTGTGGAAAGTGTCAATTGCTTTTTTAGATTCCTAAATTAAAAAACATTATTCTGCCAGCAGGGGGAGGTCTGAGGAAACACCAGCACCTTGTATAAGCTCAGTGAAGGCAGAAAAAGTTGTGAAGCTCTCTCAGTATGCTGCAACACAAAGGTTTTAGTCATTCACCTCAGTTTGAACATAAAATGGCACAATGAAGCTGACCTTGAATAGTCCTGTGTGTATGTATGTTCAAAATACAAAACATGTTTGTTTTCTGCATTCTGTCCTCAGAAAAAAAGAGAAGAGCTGTGAGGATGTACATTGCTCTAGCATTTATGCCAATGATCATGTATATGGCAACATGGAGGTAATAGTAACGTTTTCTTCATTCAATCATTATTTCCATGCATGAGAGAAGAGAGTGAATTTATCTTGTTTCCTATACAGACTGACTGGGATGACGCAATATACGCCAATGTGTAACATCTTGAATGAATTGGAGGAACAGCTGCAGTCCCTCTCTGCGTGTTGTCCAACTGATCAAAAAAGTCAAAAAATATATATTCATATGATATCTTCTGTATACATACATGTTATTTTTCTCCTGTAATTCACATTGGCCTATATTTTCTGAAAAAAGTTGTCTTTTCCCTAAATGCTTGTCTGATCAACAGTGAAAAATCAACCTTTAAACTACTGTCATGTTTTACTTGGAACTATATAAGTTGCACCTTTTGAATTTCCTCTTTAGCAAGTATGTTTGCTTAATCAGTTTGACAGGAACATAGATAGCTGTTAAAGTTTTGAAACTCTGGCTTCCTGTTGAATAACACTTACTGTGAAGTACGGCTAAAGTGTTATTTTTTGTGCACTGCTATAAAAGCAACACGGTTAACAACACAGATGCACTGAACACATATGAGCACTTACAAAACAGTTGTAGTGTAAAGTAATGTAAAAAATCATTTTAATGCCATATTAACTGACTTAATAAGTTTAAGAAAGCTTGCACTGTAAATGTATCTGTATATAAACACATGCAGCCTCACAGATTGTATTCACTCATTAATCAACTAAAACAAGTGACACAGTGAAAATATTCTGCGCACTCAGGTCAATGTGGAAAACCCTTTTGCGTGGCATGAACGTGTGTCGATTGTCAGGAAGGCAAAAGTGAAGATGGACCTCATCTCAACTGCTAGATAAGAGTACGGAAGTGATCGTCACACATTTCAAACACAGACATCGCTCTATTCTAACCACGGCGCACACCTTGAATTTCAGATGATTATAAACACAAATTAAGATACAGTATTTGGTTTGAATCTTGGGAAAGATGCATCCTCCCCTGCACATAATAATAATAATAATATTAATAATAATAATAATAATAATAATAATAATAATAATAATAATAATAATAATAATAATAATAATATTAAGCTTTATTTGTATAGCACCTTTCATACAATAATTGCAGCCCAAAGTGCTTCACAGCAAAAACATAACAATTAGTACAAGATTAGACAGAATAAGAGCATTTACAGTACAATAATCACAGTGTAGATGTAAATGAGTCTGAAGTACCATTACAAAAATAGCAGAATTAAAATAGTATAAAATAGCAGAAATTAAATAGCCAGAATTAAAATAGTCTAAAATAGCAGATACAATAGCAGAATTAAAATAGTATAAAATAATATTGGTACACCATTCTTGTAAATGTTTTAAACTATCAGGGCCATATTTTAAAAGTATGAGATCAACAATGGGCCCCTGTGGCCCTTCAACTGGTTTACTCCCTTTGCTACCCATTATTTACGTGTCAACCTCTTTATTGACCTTTTAACGTATAAAACACAGACGTCTCCGTGAGTCCAGATTCTTTTGGCAAAATCTTGGTCAAAGCCCGCTTCAGAAACAAACCCCTGTTTATTAAGTTTTATGAAACCTATCGGTTAAAGCCAGTTTTTCTCCAATACATTCTTTAATCTTTCACTTTTCCACTAATTGTGTAAAGAACATGCAAATACATTTATCAGAGAAACTTCCTCTTTTTCCTCTATTTGATCTCAAGTTTTTCAAAAATACACACTCTGAAATGTATCTGTTACCTTTACACATTCAATGTTAAACCAGTAATAATTCACCATTAAAAGGCTAAAGTAAAGAGATATAAAATAACACTATTAAAAGGCTAAAGTAAAAAGATATGTTTTTAGCTTACTTTGAGCAAGCTTGCCTCCCTAATGTCTGCAGGTAAAGTGTTCCATAGCTTTGGTGCATAATTGTAAAAGGCTGAATCCCCAATTTTCTTTTGGATGTTTCTGGGAACATTTAATAAACCAGTAGTGGATGATCGTAATGTTCTTGGGGGCACATAGTTGATTAGAGAGTTGGCAGTGTAACTTGGTGCGATTCCGTTTAGGGCTTTGTATACAAGAAGGAGGACCTTAAAGTCAATTCTAAAAGTTACTGGAAGCCAGTGTAGCGCGGCTAACACTGGACTGATGTGGTCTCTCCTCTTAGTTCTAGTCAGCAGCCTCGCTGCAGCGTTTTGGATGAGCTGAAGTCTCTCCGTTGTTTTTTTTGGCCGGTAAAGAGTGCATTACAGTAATCGAGTCTGCTTGAGATAAAAGCATGGATTAGTTTTTCAGCATCCTTTTGATTTATAAATTGTCTGATTTTAGCTATATTTCTAAGGTGGAAGAATGATGTTTTTGTCACCTTGTTTATGTAGGATTTAAAGCTTAGATCTGAGTCTATGATAACACCAAGACTTGTAACTTCAGGTTTAAAGGAGTAAGTTTCCCCATGATATTCAGCATCATCTCTCTTTTTTTTACAGGACCTACTAGTAGGATTTCAGTTTTGTTCTCATTTAATTTTAAGAAATTATTGCTCATCCATTTATTTATTGCTGACAGACAGGTGGTGATGGAGTTAATAGCTGTAGTATCATTTGGTTCAGCAGAGATGTACAGTTGTGTGTCATCTGCGTAGCTATGGAAGCACACATTGTGTTCTCTAATGATGTCCCCCAGTGGTAGCATGTATAGGGAGAACAGTAATGGACCGAGGCACCTCCCTTGTGGAACTCCAAAGTGGGCATCATGCTTCTCTGACACATGATCTCCAAGCCTGACAAAATACTTTCTCCCTTTCATATATGTTCTGAACCAGTTTAATACACAGTCAGAATGTCACGTCTGTGCCTGAACTCGCACCTGCCACGCCCCCCTCTGTCTCCACTCACTCACCTGCACTGCATCCACAATCACCGGAATACTGATTGCCAGCACCTGTGTTCACAGCATAAAGTCTCCTCACTCCCTTCACTCCGCATCTGGCCTCGTACAAAGTGGACTAAACCCCATGGACTTCCTCCCCAGATTCTGCAACGCGATTTTCCTGCCTTCTGCCTTTTTGCCCGTCTGTCTGCCTGATCCCGGTATCGTACCGTTTTCTGTTTGCTCAGTTGGTTCTCGTTTGTTCCGAGTTCGACTCGTTTACCTTGTTTTGACGCTCCCTGTTTTGTACTTTTTAGTTCACTGTGCTTTTACGACAGTCTCCTTATTTTCCAGTGCTTAGAGCCTGAGTATTCCTGAGTTCCTGATCCTTGTGTTCACCCCTCCCCTGTCTGTATGGTGTTTCCATCTGCTCGCTGGCTGAGCCTAATAAACTATTGTCAATTCCATCTCTGAGTCCTGACGTCCGTGACACAGAAAGACCAACCAATTTTTCTAGACGATTAATTAGGATGTCATGGTCGATCGTGTCAAATGCTGCACTTAGGTCAAGCAGGATAAGAATTGAGACCTTGTTTGTATCAGAGTTTAGTCTGATGTCACTAATTATTTTAGTTAGAGCAGTTTCGGTACTGTGGCAGTCTCTGAATCCTGATTGAAATTCCTCCAGGATGTTGTTTTCTTTAAGAAAGAAGTTTATTTGGACCGAGACTCTTTTTTTCTAGTATTTTGCTGATGAATGGAAGGTTAGATATTGGCCTATAGTTGGTCAGCGTATTACTGTCTAGGTTAGGTTTCTTTAGCAAGGGTTTTATAACGGCTGTCTTGAAGGCGTCTGGGAAGATGCCCGTTAGAAGAGACGTGTTTATAATATTTAGGACGTGACTTGAAATGCTGTCGAATATCCGCTTAAAGAATGCTGTAGGTATCGGGTCAACACAAGAGGTGGAGGAGTTACATTCCATCACAGTTTTAAGAAGCTCAGTTAATGTGATGCAGGTGAATGTTCCCATGGTTGCATCACAATGTTTGCAGATGTTCTCTGTGTCTGCATCATAAGTGATGCTGGCTCTGATTGAAGTTATTTTTATTATTGAGGAACATTGCGAGTTCTTCCCACTTTGATGCAGAGGACTGCGGAGGGGTGGGGTCAGTGTTCAGTAGTTGGTTAATAGTCGAGAATAGTATTCTAGAATTTCCAACATTCTCTGTGATAATCTTAGAAAAGTAATCCTTTCTTGCCAGTTTCATAAAAAACAGACAAATACAGTTGCATCTAAGCGGTATTTAATGTTAATCAGACACATTTAAATCATATTGACAGAAGAAGACTTAAACAGTGAAGCATTTCTGAAGTGAATCTCCTGAAGTAAACACACCATGTATGAGGTGGAAAATAACTGATCATGAGAGGGACACGGTATATATAGATCAGTCATTTCTGGTCAAGTTACATTATAGTGTGCAGTAAAGTGTTCCCTGCCTGATTGTGTTTCAGTGTAGACCTATAGTTCACTTTTGGTCCAACATCAGGGTAATATTTCTCTTTCAGCTGTCAACAGCTGTAAGACATTAAACTACTGATTAAAAAACTTCTTGACACATTATTTTACATAATTAATTTACTGTGCAGGAGGAAAGCTGATATTCAGGTCATGCTCTGGGCTCACGTCATATTCTGAGAATCTTGGAGCTTGTCACGTGCTTCCCACCTCTGTACCGCACTATGCAGTTCAAAGGCTTGTTGAAGTCGGAGGGTCGAGGGGGGGAAAGGTCAGGGTTGACACTGTTTCCCACTTCCACGTATTCAGCCTCTTTGATCGGCGGGTGACGATTCCAGAGTGGCTCCAGGAGAGTTGAGGGGGGCATCGTTGGGCAGGAGTGAGACACAGAGCAGAAAGCAGTCACTTTATCATTCACCTCGACAGACAGAGATGGAGGCTGTGGAACGCTTGCAGAGTAAAATATAATACCAACATGACTCATAATACAATGATTCAAATACTATTAACAAAAAAGTGATTAAAAATAATCTCCAATACTCACGTATGACATCCAGGGACACTACATTTGTTTTGTACAAGAAGCTTTTGTATTGTGGCATTTCAATCCTGAAGTGGAAAGGGCCAACATCAGTCTTCCTGACACCATCCAGCATACTCCACAGGCAGTTTCCATTTGGGGAGATTGGTTGAGACAATCTTTTTCCCATTCATCCAGAATCCTCTCCACCTGTTCAGGATCTTCCTCAAATTGTGAGATTAGTGCAGTGTCTTTGGAGCTCATATTTATAGTCAAGCTTCACCCTTTAAAATTGCAAGTGTTGAGCTCATAATGTGAGTTGGTGTTTAAACAGCTACATCAGAAGCCCAGTAGATGGGTGTTGTTGCAATATGTGATTATTGTCTTGTTGTTTGTCCTCTGTTTAACATTTGACTTATGTTTCTTTTTTCACCAACAAATGAATACAGAAATAAATTCCACAGAACACCAAGTTCCAGAAATGCAATACGCTACAGTTTGTGTCACTACAGATGAAAAAAAAACATGAAATGAAAAAGATGAGTCACTGAAGGACTGTTGCGTTTTAAAGACCATCATATGCTGTCAACAGACATTTTGAAGTCGGTCAAATAAGGTCGAATCTCTCAAAGAAGAAACGGCATATTTTGTATTTTTAATAGATGTTTAATGTATTACTGCTATTTTGGTTGCAACTCAAAAAAATACAGAAATTCCTATGTAGGAGGTAACATTCAATGATGCAAACATTACAACATGGGTGGAGCAGTTGAACGCCGTGTAATATATTGTTATAAATAAGGATTTGTTTACTTTGATCCGTCACATAAGAGAAATTAGAGTATAGAGATGCATGGAAAATAACTCTACACTTACACAAATAGTCTGAGAGACAAACTCTGGCAGGAAAACAGACTCTCAGCTATGATGATAAGCCAGAGCCAAGTATGCAGGATACTGATACAACCAAGGTCGAGAAAGGCTCATTCCTCAGCAAAATCTCATCCGAATGCAACTATTGCTCACCAAAATTAAAACAGAAAACAGGAGCAGCTTCACTAACCTCCACTTCATTTACCACAGGCCTTTACCTAGTTGGCTGCTGTTTAGTTCAGTTTTATACACTAGTTGCAATGCAGTAGAAGAAGAGTAGACACAGCAATGACATCCACTTTTAACACTTTATGTATTGTTACAGTCATTGAGTCATTGACGAGGCGTGTCACATTACAAGTAATAACTTTATCTTCAAATACTGAATCCGAAAAGAAAGCAGAAGTTCAAGCTGACAGCACTGAACACACAGGAAGTGAATTGGAAAAACACATTGAGAAAGACTTGAAAAAACCACAATGTACCATTTTACTAAACCCAAATTTGTCAAGTGAAGTTGTACATAGAATATCACATGAACAGATTACACAGAAAACATAACTCTAGTCATGCGATGTTACAAAAACTGATGTGATAAATGTTTTATATCATTTCCTGCATCACTCAGTGGTGCAGAACGGCACTAACTTTGAATTCCAATGTTGTTCAATTCTACAATATCTGTCACCCACGGTAATGCTGGGGCAAGATCACGGTTAAGGCAAATAAGCCATGGTTAGGGTATTTGGAATGCTTGGTTAAGGGTTAGGGAAATATTACAATTAAAAGTTGTGCATCAACTGCATGTTACACTTGGCACATTTGTAAAATTAGTAATAATGTGTTCAGGCAAATTTAAAGCCCTGGCTCTGAGCAATAACATTATGTACATTATCAATGGTCACATATTCAGTGTGATATATAAAGGCCAAACAAATAAATAAATAGTTGGTGCTATATGTAACTCCAAATAGCTTAAATCTGTGTAACATTGGCTCCTGGACAAAGACAAATAACAAACGATACAAATTGACTGACCCCTCACAGTTTCTGCAACCACCAGCGAGTAAATACAGACTGATTATAACTGTTCTGTGTTTTTAATTTAATGGCAGGTAATCTTTATCTGATAAAGAAATCCCTGAGTGAACGCTGTGAATCCGCTCTTCCTCGTGATAAGAACATAGACATGAACAAGTGCACAAAACAATTCATAATGCAGAAATAGCGTTTGGGGTTCCTTACTGGAGCTGCTGCCCCCGCGACCCGACCCTGGATAAGCGGTAGACGATGGATGGATGGAGAAATAGCGTTTATCATGAAGTTCAACTCTAAATAGATTTGTGAGATGTAGCTTTTGAATAATCCACATTTGCATATATATTGTCTGTGTAGTCCATACTTTGATCCATCTGATCTGGAGGGGCCTGCAAAGACATAAGTTGTGTTACATGTTGGACTGTGGTTTTTGCCTTTATTACCATCTTTTTATATTAAACCGATCTGAGTGGAAGTATTGTACCTCAATGTTGAGGTAGACGGGGTCATCAGTGGCCTTCAGCTCAGGAAGTTCCTGGTTCTCTTGTTTGTTGCAAGATGCTTTTCTGAAGAGCATGAGATCAAAAATGTGTTATTATATCTGCAATATGCACCGACTGGTGGAATATCAGTTTTCTCTTCTAGAGTAAAAAGTCTTCATGAGTTTAGTATTAAAATGTGATTCTTGTAATGCTCATATACATATATATACACAGTGATGAAACATAATATATCCATTGTAATTTGATTTCACAATTGTATCATGAAACAAACCTTTTGGCTTGGTTTAATGATGCTCGGCTAAAGTTTGCATAATATCCAGATTCCTCCCTGGTACAAGGTTTTGACCTATGTAATAATTTAAAAGATATCAGTTTACCAATATAGCATAGTAAGGTCTGCCTACAGATATTTATATAAAAAAAAAACACACACACATTTAAACCCTCCAGACATGTTTTATGACATAAAAATACTTTTCCACAAAAAGTTTAAATACCTCAATAAAAATTATTTAAATTACATTTAGCCTGTTCCTTTTATTTTCCATGTCAAATATTTGGCTTCCAAACTTGTGATGCATATAATCTCACACAATCATATGTAGATGCCTTGAACTCAGATTCAAGGTTTGCACACAGATGAATGTCAAACATCCAATTGAAGTAACAATAAGAAAAGCTTATAATGTCTTTATAATGTCTGCAAATGCATTACATTAGAAAAACACAAGGATCAATCATGAAACAAAACACTCAATTAACAAACAAGCTAAAAGGGAAATTACCTTTTGCATTTGATACAAAAGACGATTCCAGCAACAAAGATGATGATTAGAAGTGCAGCAACTGATACAAAGATGGCCGTATAAATTAGTTTTGAAGTCTTCTGGGTCGTACCCACTGTGAAGGAATATACAATTGCTGTGAACAGTGATCTACAGATTTTGACATATGAAATGTTGATCTGAAACTGTCCTGAGAATCAAACTGTATAAACTTACTTGTTATTGCTTCAAAGGTGATCGATTGTTGTGTCATGTCTAAAAAAACAAATGAGTTTTCATTAGAATGAAATCTTACCTACTTTTTTTGGGAGGAATTATATTCAGCCAATTAGCAATTTGAGGTGTACGCAGAAACAAATTATATGAATGAGTTAATAAATACTGAAAGGTTATACCTGGATTAAAAGTGACTGTTTTAACACCTGGACCTGTGGATGAAACATGTGAAGTATTTATTTATTTCTCTTTAATATATATAAACATATATTTCTCATAATTAAAATGTACTAAAATTCTTACCAGACAAAGAAATGGAGACAAAATTATTTCTGAAACTGTATTTGTCCCTGTTTTTGACAACCCTCACATAGATCATTGGTTCATTATCCATGAAGTTAAAGATCTTGAGGGAGCAGTCTCCGTTGGATATATTTCCAGTGAGCTTGGTCCGTCCTCTGTACTTCTCAAGCACAAATATGTCATTTGGGTGAAAAACAAATGCATTAAGTTCGTTGTCATCAGTTTTCATAGGACTGCTCTCAGGCTTTTTCCAGTAAACTTGAACATATTCAGTGCCGCTTTTGTTCGGATAGGTAAAGTTACATCTTATGGTCACGTTTGAACCCGATCCTGCAGTAATGCTTCTGGGGACATCAATACTCCAGTTTGTACCTGTGTTCAATACCAAACCAGAATTTATATTTACATCTAACGGCATTCTTAAAATAAAATTAAAAACAAATACATCGAGTCAATATGTCACCCACCTTTTGAGCTAGAGGCCAGGAACAATATGAGAGTGAGATCAATCAGGCCCGGCATCTTCATCTGACCCAAGAAACACATTCTGAGGTTAACCGAGAAAACTTCCTGAAACCTTACAGTGAACGCACTTCTTTTACAGAGGTATCTGGATTAAATACTCACTGTGAGAGGGACCCAGAAGAGTTTGTAAGGCTTAGGTGTTCTTTGTCAAAATGTATTAGATCTGAACATCGGTGTGAAATGGTTGGGTGTTTCCTCTTTCAGTGTGACTTGAAGAAAAAAAAGGAAGTTTGCACAGAGTGTGAACACTGGCCACACTATGACTTTCTGTTTGAGAGAAATTATTATACACATTATGCACGTTGTTGGGAAGGTTACTTTTGAAATGTAATAGGTTATACATTATACATACCAAATAACCCGACACCATTCTGAGTATTGATTTTCACCCCAATATTTACGAGCTCAAAAGTCTCAAATGTAGTCCCCACTCATAATAAATAAATAAAATGAAATAAAATACATTTGCTTGTATCTGAACTTACCTTGTTTGGCCTTCTCTCTATAATTTTCTCAAAAAAAAAGAATCTTCTTCCTTGCGCGCTTTTTGCAGCCTGAAAATAAGCATATGAACAAAATAAATAACAAATAATATTATTTTGCGTCATTAATAAAATACAATAAAAGCATGTGACCGCTGGATAACTAGTAAAAAACAAACAATCAAATCTCATCTATTGTAGGCTTGCCGTGCCTTGGCACTTACTTAGCATGTTATGGGCCATGGAGCCCTTCCATTCAAGTCACACATGAGAACACCAAGCCCACATTCAGGGGATATGTGATAGAAATCTTTCATTGTGATGAAAGATTTTTGGATGGTAGGCTAAAGTTGACACTGATGTTAGCTATTTGCCTTGTAATACTCTCTGCCTATATTGCTATTGGTAAGTAATGAACTAATCAAACATTTTTTATTTTATTTAACAAACTCATGTCAAGACAAATCAATTCAAAGTTTATTATTTTCAAGTGCACACCAACAATGCAGTACAATTATAGCTGTTAGCGTCAATGACATTTATGCAAATTTAGCTAATAACTGATGTCAGAAGTCTGTGGCAAGCAACAAACTCAGAAAACACTTAAGAGTATAAAATACTATTAATTCTGAAATTAAACATATTGCACAAAATCAATCTATACATGTACCGCAGATAATCCCAGCATCTTTGACTTGAACCTTCTTCTTCTTCTTCTTCTTCTTCTGGTTAGCTAACGAGTCCACAACCGACTGGAGTGTGGATGAGATTATGCAAGAAAATAAATTAATAGATAAGTAAAAAGTTGATTATTTTATTTTGATAATATTGCAGTATGGGCTATCTTACCTGCGGTTTTCCCTAAGAGACATGACAATGAAAAGTTATGCTGTTTTTTACTTCCTTTTGATTGAAGGTGATTGCTCTTGAATTTTAGTTATGAGCGTTGAAATTATAGTTTTCTCAAGTGCCATTGTATCTAAATCAAAGGAGAGGTTCACATTTTTTCAAAGCTAATCCTATTACAATCCTGAAAGGTTATACTTAAAAGGTTTGGGCAGTCTGAGTGAGACAAATAAAGTTTGATCTTTTTGAAATTACAGTCCATGAAATCACATAGGAGGAATTTCGTACTAAAATGACAGCTAACAATGATGGATAGGAGGATGACAGAGATTAATAAACTTTTGCATGTGCATAATGTCAAAAATTACAAAGTGCCACTGTTTTTTATTATTGCAGGAAACCAGGAAAGTAGCACGTGGGCCTATTTGCCGCAGAGGGAAAACATGAGAAATGGCTACAAACTACAATTTTTAAGCCAGGGCTCTAGATTGAAAGCTGATATAACCGTGGGATCAAAACTTATAGTTTTAACAGGGACATTTTTGTCCTTAAGTGTTTGAGTGTCTATATTTTGAATACACAGTTTTTTAATAGACTTATTGTAGAAGCTGAGGTTGCAAAGACAAGTGAAGTTGTACATAGAATATCACATGAACAGATTACACAGAAAACATAACTCTAGTCATGCGATGTTACAAAAACTGATGTGATAAATGTTTTATATCATTTCCTGCATCACTCAGTGGTGCAGAACGGCACTAACTTTGAATCCCAATGTTGTTAAATTCTACAATATCTGTCACCCACGGTAATGCTGGGGAAAGATCACGGTTAAGGCAAATAAGCCATGGTTAGGGTATTTGGGATGCTTGGTTAAGGGTTAGGGAAATATTACAATTAAAAGTTGTGCATCAACTGCATGTTACACTTGGCACATTTGTAAAATTAGTAATAATGTGTTCAGGCAAATTTAAAGCCCTGGCTCTGAGCAATAACATTATGTACATTATCAATGGTCACATATTCAGTGTGATATATAAAGGCCAAACAAATAAATAAATAGTTGGTGCTATATGTAACTCCAAATAGCTTAAATCTGTGTAACATTGGCTCCTGGACAAAGACAAATAACAAACGATGCAGCTGCGTAGTCTTTGTAGTTTTATGTCTCTTGTTGTAGCCTCTTTGCAGTCGTTTTTCTTGTTGCCTTTATAAATGTGGCTGCTTTAAGCTTGTGACCCGATAGTATGTCCACAGTCTCTACAAAGCTGGTGAGAGTCGTCATTTTCTCTCTACCAAGCAAGTTCATGTTTTACAAACCATTCCTGACTGACCCCTCACAGTTTCTGCAACCACCAGCGAGTAAATACAGACTGTCATACAAAGTTGGCCGTATACATTGGTGTTGAAGTCTTCTGGGTCGTACCCACTGTGAAGGAATATACAATTGCTGTGAACAGTGATCTTATCCATAAAGGAAACTGAATTACAGATTTTGACATATTAAATGTTGATCTGAAACTGTCCTGAGAATCAAACTGTATAAACTTACTTGTTGTTGCTTCAAAGGTGATCGATTGTTGTGTTATAATGTCTAAAAAAACAAATGAGTTTTCATTAGAATTAAATCTTACCTACTTTTTTTAGAGGCCAATTAGCAATTTGAGGTGTACGCAGAAACAAATGATATGAATATGAATGAGTTATGAGAATATGAATAGTTATGCTGATAGGCTTAGACTGCCGGGGACACCTCCCTGCTCTCCTTCTCTTCCTCTCTCCTCCCCTCCCTCTCTATCTGTATGCATTTATGTAAATGTATGTTACTAACTCATCATCCGGGGCATCATCCCCGGAGTTTCTGTGTCTCTCATGTGGCAGGTTGCCACTGATAAAGTTTACGTCAGGATCAGAAATCGTGGCTGCGCCTGCTGCCCTGGTCCTTCTTTTTGACATTTTCCTGGATTCATCCAAACTTTCTCTTTTTCAACACAACATAATTTCTGTTAAATGTTGTATTTGTACTATTTGTTTATCCTGTAAGACTTCTCATTGTAATTCTGTCTCTTTACAGCTTTGGTCCATGCTAGCCTTCTATCATTGTTCTTTAGTGCTGTTGGAAATGGAAATAGTTTGAACGGGGGCTTGCAGTCGCAATTTTTGCAATCGTGAAGCTCACAATGAGATTCTGCCCATTTATTTAGCTTTCTCCCACTGTTTGAACATCCTTTCACCACACAATGTCGGTGTCCAAATCCCATAACTAGAAGAGCGATGATTACACACTAAAAACTAACAAAATACAATGTAAACACGCTTGAAGAATAAGCTAAATACAATGTAAACACGTAGAGAAGAAATCCAATATGGCGGCCCTTGAGGAGTTGGTGCTCACTTTTCTAGGCTTGCCACACCAGCATGCATTGCGATTCCACCGGAAGTCCGAAACTCCGATTCCGTCTATACAAAAAGAGCAAAGTAAATTTCAAGAAAAGTGGACAGAGGAATTTGTATTTGTCCTCCACGAGTCGAACCCTTCGTGAAATGGGTGGGTGTTTCTTTAAAGGAAGTTTCAACAGAAAGAGTGAACACTGGCCACACTATGACTTTCTCTTCGAGTTTGAAATTATTATACACATTATGCACGTTGTTGGGAAGGTTACTTTTTAAATGTTATAGGTTACACATTAGTAGTTACCATGTTAAAAATGCTGCTTTTATTAGATACAGCTGAAGATAGACAGTAAAGGGGTAGCGAGGGGACGACATGCAGCAAAGGGCCGTGAGTTTTAATTAAAATGCAGGTGGCTCAGGACACAGCCTTAGTACATGAGGGACCAGAGTTCAAATCTGCACTGCTTGTTTTGTCTAATCAACAGTCCAATCATATTTTCCATCAGTTGATTAATCCACTAATCATCTCAGCTCTACTTCTTTATTCTGTTGGGGGGTTTCTTTTATGACGAAGCATCATATTTTATAAACACTTCATATGTTCTGTATGAAAAAATGATAATAAAGATTTAATTTAAAATATACTAATTATATTAATGGGCAAAATGTAAACGTGTGAGTAAGGCTAATAGCCATATCTTGAAGGATTTTGGCCACTGAATAATCAAATATTTGTTTCTATTTAGGATTATCACAGGGTGTCAAGTCAAACTGAAGCTGTCCAGATAGTAATAGGACAACCCGGATGCGACTAATCTGCCTGAGTGTTTCCCCATTTAAAAGAGCGCCGCTTGGTGTTATGGCAGCGCAGAGAGGATGTGTTCTTGACTATGTCGAAATCCGGAGCAAGATTGTGCAGGACCCAAATATCTATCGAGACCGAAGAGGCAGCCGGTTAGACGCTGAACCTTTTAGCTTGAGAGACGGTTACCTGCTGGAGATCGCTGCCGCTACTCGTTTGATTGACGCTGGATTTATGTCATGATCGGTAGCGTGTGTGTGTGTGTGTGTGTGTGTGTGGCTCGGTGAGCTGCTTGTGTACATGTTTGCAGAACGGCCTGTTTAATTTCTTATATCGTTTGTGATTTAAAAACTGACTTCATAATTGTATGTAATTAAAAATGATGAAGTACTTAAAGTTAAAATGCCGTTAGAAGTACATATTTACTCGGTAAAATGAAATGCATTACCTGTTAAAATGATGACAGCAGCTGTGCTTGTTATGTTCATTTAGTGGGAGTGCATTTGTAAATTAATTTAAGGTTCTAATACTTGATGAAATAGAAATAGTTGGAAATTACAAATGTGTGTATCTTGCTATTGACATTTATTTGAGTTGCCGTGTAATATGTATTAATTCTCTTTTCTGTTTGTTTTCTATTCAAAAGGTTTTTCATCTAAATACCTAACCTAAATATCTAAGCATCAAGTGCTAACCTTGTCTGACTTTTGCTGAACTTGCAAAAAATAAAAGGAGGAAAAAAGGAAAACAGCAGTTTGGTCTTTTGAGTGAAATCCAGTTAAAAAACTTTGGGTAGATGTTTCCATCCCTTTCAAGTAGGGAAGCTGCACATTTAGAAAATAACTTGACACAGGGGCTTAAAACCTAAACCTGAAATAAGCTTGGTCCGAAAAGATAGAACCATAAATGTCTTGGTATGATACTGCATACCAAGGCCAAAACTTTGTGTGATGAATACTAGTAAATATTGTCTATTAAGTATTTGAAAACTTTAGGTCATTATAACTCCAAATATTATTATTATTATCACAATAACAGGAATTTACAAATAGTAACACAACAATGAATAAAATATAACAGGAAGGAATGACAACAAACAAACAATATAAATGAAACATGGGAAACTCTTGACAGTGTGACAGCCATACAGAAACATTAACAGCAGGCTACCAGGTGTCCTCCCATGCGTTGCCACTGTGAATTAGTACACATAGCAAAAATTAGTAAATACATTTAGTAATGGAATTTGGATTAATTTACTTTCATTTTCATTGGTTTTCCCATTCACTTTGCATCTTTTACATTTGTACATTGTTGTCCTAAAGCGTCTGAGTGTCTATATTTTGACTACACAGTTCTTTAATAGAGTATTGTAGGAGCTGAAGTTGACCTTCCAAAATTAGACAAAAACAAGAAACTAACACCTTTGCCAAAACGTATTCAATATGCATCAACACAGCCAAATGATCACATAATATAATATAATAAACTAATCAAATAGTCTAATAATCAAATATATTTATGATAATCCCACCATGACGGTAAATTGGATCGTATTCCTGTGTAGTGATGAAAAACCCTGTCCGACGGATTTATTTTGGGACACATTCTCTTCAGCCGTGGTTACAACTTTAGAGCTTGATGCTGTTAAATGAAACCACTAGGTGGGGTGACACACACTCTCAAATCCATTGCGAACTTTGGCACTGGACTCCAACTGGAATGTGGGCCAAACTCAGATCTCAAGGTGCAGTCATATGACTCCCAGATGGAAGTGTGTGTGAGAGAGAGAGAGAGAGAGAGAGTCAACAAATGGTTCGCTGAAACTCATTCAACAAGTTGTGTGATCCTGAATGAGTCGACTCCTGTTGTCAGTCCTGGCTGGTTTGAGTTCCAGATGGGTTTCGGGAAGAGACGCGTTGGTTAGGGAGCAGCAGTCGGCAGGAGGATGACAGTTTGCTGGCTGTTGACAAGCTCTTCTTCACCTGTGCGTGGTGTGATCGCGAGTACCCAAGGCACTGATGGACGATCTGAACCGCGGCAGTCCGCAGCAGACAGCCGGAGAGGAGACGAGCTCCCCGGACAGTCACCAGTCAGATGTCCGCTCCCAGAGGAGCGTAGCAGCGGTCAGCTCTCCTGCTCTGTCCGCTGCACGTCTCACCTTACCTGGGGTCATGGACGCAGAGGGGAGGGTCGACGAGTCAAGACTGAGGATGCATATTTTCAAAAACGGTAGATCTATCTATCCATCTGTCTGTCTGTCTGTCTATCAAGAACAATACATAATTTTAGATGCAGGTATTACAAGTGAAAGTGATTTACCTAAATAGCATACTTTTAGTATTTATATAGCTTGACTTTACATATCGTCATTATGACGATATGTAAAGTCAAGCTATATAAATATTCAAAAAACATGATTTTATGCAATAGGCCTAACTTTTTTGCATGCCTCACAAGTATTTGTCTGTGGCTTAGTTTGAACTTTATGCAGTAGAAACTAATGATTCTGAGGTCACAATAGGCCAAACTGAAATCCTAAATAATCCCATAAAGCCCATTTAGAACTATAAAGTCTTTGCTAATCCAGTGAAATTCATGTTTAAAAGATTATGTGTACGTTTCTGTATACATACAGTATGGTACAAGAAGGAAATGCTTGGCATGATATTCTTATTATTCTGAACAAAACATTCTATTTTTTTCCATTTATTTGACTGTTTTAATCAAATTTAGACAATCAACATGAGAACTTCCTAAAAACTGTGACAACACATGCATTATTTTGCTGCTGCAGTAAATTCTTCAACAGGGATTTATATTATAAGATGTGTCCAGATGCATCAATGAATTTAGATGCATCAGTGACCATCCCTACAGACTAAGAGGAAGTCAAGTGATGCTTTGCTTCAAAACATTTGATGAGCCACAGTCAAACCATTCTCTAAAATCCAACATCTGACCCCCTCAAGCAAAGAACCCCAGCGTGACTAAACAACAGATACCAGTTAGGCGGTTTGTAAGATTTCAAAGAGAGCTTTTAAATAAAATCACATGAGATTCACGAGAAAAAAAGATTCAGTGAAGTGTGTGACACAAAAAAATGCATTATACATATGTTTAACCAGCCCTAACACAGTCCTGCCACTCAACTGGTCCTGGTACTTTCTTGGCATGCTGATAGGGAACTAGGCACAGGGAAACAAACATCTACACAGAGGTGTTCTCGCCAGGGTAAAACATCACTATGAATCTATCATTTATGAGCAGGAATGTGAAAACTCACCCTCCTTTTCTTCGGCCTTTTGACCTTTTATGCACATTCCACCCCTACGGGAATTGAAACCAAATATTAAAGAACCCGCAGAGCGAAACATATTATGAGATCTCTCAAATCCCAATGAAAGCAGGGTAAAGTTCATCAAACTTTCTTAAAGATTTCCTCTTTTCTCAGCTAATTCATGCATGTGATCTGTTCAAGATGTTTGTTTTGGTCTAGTGGAGATTACTTTGACTGAATGATAATAGCTCAAATAACCTTTGAGTTTAAAAAACACTGGTGAGTCACTTATATTGACCACTTTAGTAAAGGATCAGAAGGTTTTCAATCCCTGTCCAGGTGGCGTGTGTCCCTCTGAGCGTGGCCTGGTGTGGTGTTTCCTGTTTGGGATGTACCCATGCAGCTCGGCAACTTCAGAGCGGTCTCTGCTGCAGGAGCAGATGGTTGTACGTTATCGGGTCATGAAGAGAAAGTGGCAGCAGTTCCTTCCTTCGGCCGTGCGGATGCACCTCAACGGCACAGACGGTAAAAGCCCAAACACACACCAACACAATAACGAAAGTCATACAGCTCTCAAGTGTGTCAACCTTTCAGTCTTGTTTTTTTTCTCCTTTCCTGCCCTACTTTCTCTTTTTTACAACTTCTATGACCACATGATCCTATCCTCTTTCCAGCTGAGTTGGTGGCAGCAGTCAGGTACTTTGACCAGAGGCAGACACAGGCCCAGCAACAGACCCAGGACCACTCAGAGGAGGTCAGGGACAGATTGGCTTTCTTGGAGCTTCAGGCACAGGTTGGATGAATTAAATATATGTTAGTATAAATAGGTTTTTCTTATTCAATAAGTCTATGCTTCGGTTGTGTTTTTAAGATTTATTTTGTTCCATTAAATATATTTTCTTTGCCTGACGTTGTTAGAAGAGATTACGTGTTTCAAGTGGGAGGAGTGAGGTATGTTTAGGGAAATTACACAACAGGATCTAATTATGTTAAACAAATGGTTAATCATTGATTTACATTTGGTATCATTTGATCTCTTTGTGCGCAATTAAATATGTAACCCTCTGTCTGGGGAGTATGCGCACATGGGAACAGCTGATGTAGATTTGTGCATTGAGATAGTGACACTTCACATGAAGCTTCAACAGAATTAACTGACTCTAGTTTACAGCCCTTAAATGATTATTTCTATTTCTAGTGAAGATTCAGTGTATTTAAATGTTTGGACTCCACTAAAGCAGTTCTCATAGAAATCACAATCAATAGTGGTCAAATATATCTGTCTCTACATGTCTCTCCTGTTACCAGATATTGTTTGAGCGGGTCACGTTTGATCAAGAGGAGCTGCGGGAAGCCACACGGATCATTGACAAAGATGTGCCGAGAACTAACAGAGATCTGAACTATTACCAGTGAGTGATTGTTAGCCATTGTTGTGTTGATATACTTAAGATGTGTCAACAGATAGTGTGCGGGATGCGATCGCTTTGTGAGAGTAAACTATTTAGTATTTAAAAAGGAAAAGGGATCATTCATTTCTGCTTACCTCAGTTGATCCAGAAATAAATACAACAAGCAATAGACATTAAGTCAAGATTAATATATTAATATAAGACTGTAACACCAACACAATCTACTGGCCACATCAACGTTTTAATGTTTACAAGAAGCAAGGATTCCTGGCATATTATTGCACAGCACTTCGTCAGAAGTGTCTGTTTTTATTTATTTATTTACAACCAGCTGTTTGTAGGCTATCAGCATTTTCTACTCTAACAGAAATACTTTTGTCTTTAATTCGAAGAATAAGTCAAATAAACACTAGGCAAAAACTTAATTTGGGAGCAACCTAGATATTAAGTCTCCTACCCCTCAAGGCTCCAGAACCAGTCTGACTGCTTCTCCTAAATACAAACAAAAAATAATGGAATAATGGAGAGCTTAATTTTAAATTGTGGTTTTTGAAAGCTTGAATATAAGCAATTTTGAAACTGCTGAAAATATATTAAAGAATAAAAACCTTTTAAGTAAATTAATTAAACTAATTTAGTATTTTCCTAATGTAAAAAGGAAACATACGTTCATTTTTAGCTGCCCTATAAATACGAGGGAGCAACTATCATCATACCTTATGTTTCTGTGAATTATTTTCATCACTATACAGAAGCTTACAGTATACCATAAAGCTGCCAACTCTATATAGCACACATCAAAATCTGCAGTGTTAAACTCATTCTGCTCACTCGTGTGTCTGCAGAGGGGAAGGTTTGGGCAATCTGTTGGTGTTGAGAGATATCCTCATCACTTATGCTGCTTTTCATCCAGGTAAACAACAAGAATAAGCACTTATAAGATCAGACAACATTAGAGGCTGTGTGTTGTACCTTTTAAAGACACTAACTGTTTGTTGTTTGTGCAACACTTGTCTCGATTGTTGATCCAGAGGTCAGTTATGCCCAAGGAATGAATGACCTGTGCAGTCGGTTCCTGGAGGTTCTTGACTCTGAGGTCGACACTTTCTGGAGTTTCTCCTGCTACATGGAGAAGTTCTCCAAGGACTTCCGGGCTGATGGTCTGCACAGGAAAATAGGTGGGATTATTGAAAAAGAAAGGCAACATTATATTAAAGAATGCTATGTTTCCAAGATGTTGTGAAATGAGATGTGTTCCTAAATGTAATCACAAAAGAGATCCAGGACCTCTAGTGGTAAAACAAGGTCATTGAACACAATCATTCCAGTTCATGCAATCCACTGTCACATTATAGTGATATTATATTTATACATTTAAGTGTTGGGAGTTTTCTCATGCAGTGTCTTGGACTGATGCATGAAAAAATAACTGATTTTTGAAAGTCTTTATTTTTCCAATCAGACCACGCACATCTTCGAACTCGACCTTCATTTTGATCAGGGCAAAAAGCAGACAAACACTTCAGTTTTGAACAGATTTAACTGTTCCACTACAGATTCCACTGCAAGAAAGTTCAGTGTATAAATGAGTTTAGATTCTGCAGTATAAGCATATGAAAGAGTTGTGTTTAATGTCTTTTAGAGTTGGAGGCAGCCCTGTTGAAGGAACTGGACCCTCAGCTTTATGCTCATTTGGTCACAGACAGCATGGAGAGCTTCACCTTCTGCCACAGGTAGATTTGTGTAGATCTTTGGTAACATTTTTTGAATTTATTTATTATATCTTTAAATCCACATGTTTGTGTGTCCATGGGTTGTGCGTCCTTTAAGGTGGCTGCTGCTGGGCTTCCAGAGGGAGTTTGAACACAGTGACGCGTTACGTTTGTTCGAGATCCTGAGTTGTGACCACCTGGAGCTTATCTCCCAGCAAGTAGACCGAGCCCGTTATCAGGAAAGGCTGGCACGAAAATGCAGCACAGGTGAAACAAAGAACTCAAGTTGATAGAATAAATAAAGAGTGTGGTGGGATAGTTACCTGTGTTGAATGTCTGACTTTAATGCAGTGATATGTCTCTGCAGAGGATAATTCAGAGTCACAGCTGAAGGCAATCAACACTGACTTCACCTTTGAGCTCTTCATCTGTGCAGCCATCCTGTTAGAGAACAGAGAGTCTCTGCTGCGATGCCGAGATAACGTACAACTCATCCAGTTTACCAGCAGGTTTGTCTGTATGCTAACACATGAAAAAACCTTGTCACAAAAAGGTATTGTGTGTTTCTTAATGAATGTGATGGTTAAACCTTGTCCTTTTTGTGCAGCCTTCAGGGAACACTGGACCTGAACAGCACGCTGAAGAAAGCAGAGCACCATTTGTACAACTACTGCAAGCGCTGTGCTTGGGACTATATGAATGGGTGCTGCAGACCAGACAACAGCCAAGAAGAGGACTTTCTTTATCAACTGCGTAGTTTACTTGTTTTAAAGTGATATCTACTATTTAAATACCTGATGTCAAACACTCTTATGAAACTGTAATTTGGAATAAGGGATATATAATCCCTATTTAGAGTTCTCCACTATGTTTTTATTTCTGAGGGAAACACACTGATGGCTGCTTACCTGAAGTCACTGCTGTTTATTATAAATGTACAGTATTTATTGTATGACAGTTGAACAACACCAACTGTGAGTTATTTGAGTTACTCTCATAAAATGCCATAAAACAGGAAAAGCTTAAACTCAATATCTTAGTAGGAGATAGGAATCCACGCTTTAAAGAATTTGTTTTTCTGGGTTATGCAATATTCAACAGCTAGAAAAAGCAACAACTATTTGACATGCATGTGTGAATACTAAGATATGGTGTGTCGCAACAGGTGGTGTCTGTAACGAACTGCAGTTATATTTAATGCCAGATGGCCTGTGTGTCAGAGAGGCTTATGTAACAGGAATAGACTTCCAGTTTTTTTAGCTCTGGCAGAGCGACCATGCAGTAAGGGGAAGAAAAACGTACTGCACTACTGTGTCTTAAATAGAGAACGAATCACATATAAATAATTTGTTTTGTTCATGCGTTAAATGAAAATCCCTTCATATTACTAACCAACTACAGGTAATAAATCAACTGGAATAAAAAAGGTATAATCAATTTGAAATATTAGAATGCAAAATAATAAAGTTCTCTCAGAAACACAACCACAGTTATAGATATTCATACATACATTCGATTTACTGTTGTGTGGTCCATCGGTGTAAATGGATTACATTTTTAATGGCGCTTTTCTGTGTCAACATAAAAAGCATTTTACAATTTTTGCATCACCCCACCCATTCACACACACACCGACAGCAGAGGAGCAATTTGGGGTTCAGTGTATGGTTCAAGCCCCCTCACAAAACACTTAACTGCTAACAGGTTGAAGCTGTAAGCTATCTATTTCAGGCCCTATACTGCAAATGATCGTCCGGCTGAGATTTGAGGCCTTTTATGATCAAACATCTGTTTGAGGAAAAGTGCACATTGATTGTCTACATGATTCCAGAAGTTTAAGGCTATCCAGAGATGTTCACAATGGTTCAAAAGTATGTTGAAAAATGTTACACTATGTACTGTTTAATATCCCAGCAGTGTGGGCAATAGAGCATGTGACCAACATTACCCATGTTAAGGGAACTACTTTTTCATAACACAGCTATGCTCACAAAATGATTTAAACAGGTTTGGATTAGATACCAAATCAAAGCCCCGTCATTTGACATCTTTACTTTACTTTTAGTTTGTTTTGCTCAACTAACAGAGGGCTACAGAGGTAACATCAGCAAGCTTTATTTCATGGGAATTCAGTCAATGAGCGGACACACGGGCCTAGAACTTTCCGTGGTGGTCACCTGACACCCTGATGGGCTCTCCCTGCACAGGGCTTTATATACACTGGAGAGCAGAGACACTCGTCCTCTTAGTCCGCCTGCCAGGAGAGGGAAAGGAGCGCATGCTGGAGAGAAAACTAAGCACTGCTCTAACTCAGTAAACTCTCAAGTCTTGAACATCTGACAGCACAAGGTAACCCCTTCTATAAGAAGCATTGCACTCAGCCTGGCTTCATAGTATGTCTTGCTTGCTGCTTTAAAAGCCTGCCCAAATGAGTGAGGCCTGCATGGTTTCTGTCAAACAATGGCATGACAAGCTGAAGAAGAATTCTTAAGAAAAACCACACAGTTCAGTGACTGTCCAGTAGAAATTCTCTTTGGCACTGTTTGGCACTTTTTGAAATTTTTTTATTGAGTGGCATTTTTTGCTGGCATGTGACTGTTTTGTATGACATTTTTTTATAAATCACATGAACATGGTCAATTTGATCTTTGTTTTTACAAAGTAGTTTTAACTACTTCTTCACTTTCTAAGTAAATTGTATTAACCAAGATAGATTTTCTCTTAAGGTAGGGTGCAAAGCTATGCTTTCAAAGCTTCCCAAATACTGCTCTTTGGATATTTTGATTATTCATTTATATATCAAAAAAGTGTCAATTGGATGTGATCTTGCCTCTTCATGGTTGCCTCAACCAGGGAAAACTGAAAAGCATTAACTATACCGTAATAGAAACAGCCTCCATATGTGTATCACTTTGTCACAGGCCACAGTGCGGCTCCAACATATGTTATTTGTACTGCACATGGCAAGTTTCAGATGTGGGCGTAGGACAGGCAGTGAAGCAACAGCGCTATGTCAGCATTTTCTGCTCTGTGTTACACAACTGAATAACAAGTGAAAACTCAATAGTCTCGTTGATGCAGTTCTGGGACATTAAAGGAACAAAGTTTCCACTTTCCCATTAAACATACAGAAGGAAAACTAATCTAAAATCTTCAAACTTAAATCAAGGGAGTTTTTTGCTCTATAATTTGTTTGACTATTTGTGTGGAATATGTGTTTGTGGTTTTCTCTGCTTCTAATCTGATAATCTAATTATGCCTCAGTCTGCTGTTCTTTATCAGAGCACAAGAAGAACAGGAAGCTTTTGTTGAGTTTTTTTAATTAAATAAATGTGTTACTGCACCTCAAAGATGTAGTTTTCTGTTTTTATCGGGACCAGGCAAGTGTACCCTCTAGTAATTGATGAATAATCTGTACATGTTTAGCCTCCTTCCATTCATTGCCATGCTCTGATGCTTATTATAGTAACTGTAAGCTATTTGGAGACAGCTGTCGGAAGATAGACACACTGATCACTATTCCAGGATCAGTACATCACATTTCACCAGCCTGAGTGTAGCTGAGGAAGGAGTGGAGAGAGAAGTGGTGTGGAGAGGGAATTGAAGGACAGTGTTACATAGTCCAGTCCTTTGGTCTCGAGTGTCAGGAGGTGGTTTAAGCTACAACACCATGAATGCCACTCCACAGCTAGCTGAGCCTCACGTGGCCTTGCATATGAACTTACGTAATAGGGACATAGGTATACGTGGGTGTATTACATTTTTTAAAGTCACAGTAAGAAACAATTACGATCATAAACATAAAAAAGAATACAAAACTTTATTCAGTGAGGACATGCACTAATATGGGATTACTGGCCAAAAAAAGGGGGGGCTGCAATTACTAACACGTTTCTTTTATCTATTTTCTTTTATCCAAGATGTCTAAAGGACCAGCAGTAGGTATTGATCTGGGCACCACATATTCCTGCGTGGGCATCTTCCAGCATGGCAAAGTGGAAATCATTGCCAATGACCAAGGAAACAGGACCACACCCAGCTATGTGGCCTTCACAGACACCGAGAGGCTGATTGGAGATGCTGCTAAGAACCAGGTGGCCATGAACCCAACCAACACTGTATTTGGTAAGGACTGCAAAACCCAAACTGCAATAGGCTCAGAAGGAGTGATGCAAAATCAACATATGACTTACAGAGTCTTATTATTTCACTTAAATCTCCTTCAGATGCTAAGCGCCTGATCGGTCGTAAGTTTGACGATCCTGTGGTGCAGTCAGATATGAAATACTGGCCCTTCAAGGTTGTGAATGACTCAACCAAACCCAAGATGGAAGTTGAATACAAGGGTGAGCTCAAGACCTTCTACCCTGAGGAGGTTTCCTCGATGGTCCTCACCAAGATGAAGGAGATCTCTGAGGCTTATCTCGGCAAGGTAGATAATATAATAACAATATAATAAATGTACGACCCTATGCTCAAAATGACGTAGGGTAGTTTGGTTTTAAGCAGACAAAAGGGTGGCAGTGACAAGCTGAAACTGTCAGGAAACATTATGCTTACAATATGCTGACATGCTGATTATTAGAAAGTAGACTAGTTTGAACAAACAAATGCTATTTATTAACTCAATGTTTTACTGTCCTCACAGCCTGTGAATAATGCAGTTATCACAGTTCCTGCCTACTTCAATGACTCTCAGCGTCAAGCCACCAAAGATGCCGGGACCATCGCTGGGCTTAATGTGCTGCGCATCATCAATGAGCCCACTGCTGCAGCCATTGCTTATGGCCTGGACAAAAAGGTAACTAACTAATAAAATGCAAACCTTAACCTCTTTCATGTTCCTATTAGTAATTCTTACCATTTATTTTAGGTTGGCGGTGAACGTAATGTCCTTATATTTGACCTTGGAGGTGGTACTTTTGATGTGTCAATCCTGACTATTGAGGATGGCATCTTTGAGGTCAAGTCCACTGCCGGTGACACTCACTTGGGCGGTGAGGACTTTGACAACCGCATGGTTAACCACTTCATTGCTGAGTTCAAGCGCAAGTTCAAAAAGGAAATCAACAACAACAAGCGAGCTGTGCGTCGTCTGCGCACAGCCTGCGAGCGTGCCAAGCGTACCCTCTCCAGCAGCACTCAGGCCAGCATTGAGATCGATTCCCTCTACGAAGGAGCAGATTTCTACACTTCCATCACCAGGGCCCGTTTTGAAGAGCTCAATGCAGACCTGTTCCGTGGAACCCTCGAGCCTGTGGAAAAGGCCCTGAGGGATGCCAAGATGGACAAGGCCCAGATTCATGACATTGTCCTGGTGGGAGGCTCCACACGTATCCCCAAGATTCAAAAGCTTCTGCAGGACCTGTTCAATGGCCGTGAACTCAATAAGAGCATCAACCCTGATGAGGCTGTCGCTTATGGTGCAGGTGGGTACCTCTACAGCATTTAGCTATATGCTAATATTCTAGTCATATTACTATTTTAGTATAAAAGCTGTCGTTCAAACATGATTACATGTTTAATTAAAGATTTCTTGTCGTAATTTGGAAACTCTTCACAGCTGTGCAGGCAGCCATCTTGGCTGGTGATAAGTCTGAGAATGTACAGGACCTGCTCCTGCTGGATGTCACGCCCCTGTCCCTAGGAATTGAGACCGCTGGAGGAGTAATGACTGTTCTTATCAAAAGGAACACCACCATCCCCACCAAGCAAACCCAGACCTTTACCACCTATTCAGACAACCAACCTGGTGTGCTTATTCAGGTAGAGCATTCTTGAAACAAAGAACAAACAACCCTTCACCCTCCATTGCCCCAGACTATTTACAATTACTCCTGAAAGTGTTCACTGATGCAACAGAATCTGATTTTTTCAGGTATATGAAGGTGAGAGAGCCATGACCAAGGACAATAACATCTTGGGCAAGTTTGAGCTGACCGGTATTCCACCTGCTCCCAGAGGTGTCCCTCAGATTGAGGTGACCTTTGACATTGATGCCAATGGCATCCTCAATGTGTCTGCCGCAGACAAAAGCACCGGAAAAGAGAACAAGATCACCATCACCAATGACAAAGGTGGGTAACCATATAAAATATTTACTCATCAGGAGCTGATGTAGCACAAAAGCTGAAAGAATGCTACATGTGACCAGAGAGAATAAATAAATATTGCACGGGTGGTACACGGCTTTGTTTTTCATTCTTTCATAGGGCGGTTGAGCAAGGAGGACATTGAGCAGATGGTGCAGGAGGCAGAGCAGTTCAAGGCTGAGGACGAGGTCCAGAGAGAAAAGGTCACAGCCAAGAACTCCCTCGAATCTCTGGCCTTCAACATGAAGACCACTGTGGAGGACGAGAAGCTCCAAGACAAGATCAGCCCTGAGGACAAAAAGAACATAGTAGAAAAGTGCAACGAAGTCATTGCCTGGCTGGACAGGAACCAGGTAAATATACTGTTGACTGAACTATTAGTCTTGGTCAGAAACGCAAGTTCTTCTTTTGCTCACATTGTGAAAGCAGAGACGTGCCTTAAGTTGTGTAAACATGAAGCAATTTCCCCACTTCCCTTCCACATAAATTTCAAACAGACAACTACAATATGTAGCAACCCAAAAAGTATTTTGTGACAATGAATTCTTTGTTCTTTGTTACCCAGACGGCAGAGAAGGATGAGTATGATCATCAGCAGAAGGAACTAGAAAAGGTGTGCAACCCCATCATCACCAAGCTATACCAGGGTGGTATGCCTGGAGGAATGCCTGGAGGAATGCCCGAGGATGCCGGAATGCCCGGAGGAATGCCCGGAGGAATGCCTGGCTTCCCTGGTGGAGCTGGAGGCAATTCCTCCTCCGGCCCAACTATTGAGGAAGTTGACTAGAAAAAAATGCTGACAAAGTCTTTATCTCAGATCCCAACATACACTTACTGCCCTAAAGCTATTAAACCAGAATGCACATCCAATAAACATTAGATCACAGCCTTATTTTGACTTCAATTTTTGCACAGTTAAAAAATTCAGTCACATAAGACATCATCAGAGGCTGTTTGTTGTCTTCATTATTTCCCTCGAATGATGAATTGCAAGAAGTATAAAAAGTCACCTTGTTTTATCAGTGGTTTCTTAACATTAAATCAATAAAGTTCACCAATGGCATTCTGATTGCATAATGTACTGTGTGTTTCTTGTGATTCATATATTTTAATACCATTACATTTCTCAATAACTCATATACAGTATTTTTGTTAGTGCATAAAATAGGTATGCACTGGGACTCTCAAGTTGCTGAAACTTGTAGATAAAACTGGTTCCTGTAAACACATCACTATGGTTTTGATCAATATCCTTTTTCCTGTTTATTAGCTTGTCTTACATACAGGAAATAGATTTTTTTAAGAGATGATAAAAAAGGTGTTGCTGTAGTCGTCAAAGATTATGGTGTGTATATAGCTTAACATATTGAATGTGATGCAAATGTATCCTGAACATGAATTTAAGAACACATGGATTGTAAAATTTGTTTGCTAAAAGCCACAAACATAGCATAAGACTAAGCGGATGAATGTTTCAGGTATAGCTCATTTTAGGTGCTTATCACCAGATGTTCTCTTCCCAGACTTATCACAGTCATTGATGTGTGTGGTGCAGCTGTACCTGCAGTATGGAGTGGTACACATGGATCTCAGGGTCATGTATGGGTGGTATACACCTATAAAAGCCAGTGTGCTACAGATATGACACTCAGGAAAGTGAACCCTGTTTGAGACATGGCCATGTTCTTGCTCATTAGTTGTTTCGCTCTTGTGGTCTCTGCACTGGGTAAGTGTCTTGAACTTTAGTATCGGATGCATTAATCTGTACGAATTGTTTCTGCAACAGTGTGGTAGCAATTCATTTTGATGTTTATCTGTTTCGAAGAATTTGAACACAATAGAACACTTCTTGGTATATGTGCCCTATTGTGTTACAAGCAGATACATTTTTTGATTAAGGCTGTGTATTGGCAAGAATCTGGCCATACAATGCATCATGACATCATGACACAGGGGTTACAATTCAATATATATATATTGATATATTAATATATTGATATATATTGCAATAATGTAAGCAAGTCCATATATTGTAAAAGAAAATTAAACAATTTTTTTGGAAAACTGTCTTAGTATAAAGAACACACCACCATATGTATACAATCTGAGTGTGTAAAAATGTGTGCATTTACCACAGTCACTGTAAAATCCAACATCATAGCACTACTTTGAGAGGGTGCATATCTTTGCAAGTGAAATAAATGATTGGCTGAGTTCTTCCCATGTTAATTATTAATTAAAAATCAATAAAGTGTTTTTGAGAATTGATACAGTATCACAAAACATATTACTGCGATACTAAGTGTATTGATATTTTCTTACACCCCTATTTTTGATTGTGTGATTTGGGCTCAGGGTGTGGAGTGCCTTCTATCAGGCCCCAAGTGAGCGGATACAGCAAGATTGTAAATGGGCAGAACGCTGTGTCTGGATCCTGGCCTTGGCAGGTTTCACTTCAGGTAACCATAGTAATAAAAAGTTCATCTGTAATTCAGAAAATGTCATTACGAAAAAGATTTTTGATATGCATGTTCAAACTTCTAGGATAGTAGAGGATTCCACTTCTGTGGAGGATCCCTGATCAACCAGTACTGGGTTGTCACTGCTGCTCACTGCCGTGTGTCGTAAGTAATTTTGTCGTGTTCCACATCTATAAAATCCCAACATTGTCATCTCTGTAATCACTCCTGTGTGCTTTTTGCTCCCTCAAGTTCTAGAAACCACCGTGTCATCCTGGGAGAACATGATCGTCAGTCCAACAGTGAGCAACTTCAGGTCAAGTCCATTTCTAAGGTAAGCAACACCATAAGCTTCCTTTTATTTCTGTTACTGGAATCAGAATTTCCTGGGTAGATATATCATTTTTAAAAATGGCATTATATTTGCTTATGATTTGTGCTCACCTCTCCACCCAGGCCATCACTCACCCCTACTACAACGCCCAGAACTTCAACAATGACGTCACCCTTCTGAAGCTGTCCTCCCCAGCTCAGATGACATCCCGTGTGTCACCTGTGTGCCTGGCCACCTCCAGCACCAACATCCCTTCGGGAAACACATGTGTCACCACTGGGTGGGGAAAGACCGGCCAAACCTGTGAGTGAGCCTGCTTTCTTAGAGACGTATGAACAGTTCCACAAAGGAAGAATATAAAAGCAATGATAAAATATCCACTATATAATAATGTAACCGGCAAGCTGCATCACTCTTCGCCGCAGAGATTTGACTACTGTCAGAAGAGACACAAGCCTCATCTCTTTTTCTTCTTTGTTCTCAGCAAGCCCCCGTTACCTCCAGCAGACTGCCCTGCCTCTGCTCAGCCCGGCTCAGTGCAAGCAATACTGGGGTTATAACAGAATCACTGATGCCATGATCTGTGGTGGTGCTTCTGGAGTGTCCTCCTGTCAGGTAACAACCATGTCAAAGCCTGAAATACATATTTGTGAAAAAAAATACTTAATTCTTAAAAACAGCAATCAGCTGCAAGTCACTCACAAACCAATTTTAATATTTACATATTATATAAATTATACATTATTTGTTGATATATCAATCTTTAAACATTAGGTAATGATTAACAATTCATTTAAAGAACTGTGAGAATCATAATTTGTTGATAAAAATGTATAAAACAAAATAAAGTGTTAGAAGTGAGTATTAGGTAATAGTTTGGAAAACTAAGAATTACTTAAACATTTAAAAATATGATACACATATTATCCAAATGGATAATGGATAATTCAATATTCACAGAACACATAAAAGTAGTATTTACAAACAACGTCATTCATTCATTAAGTAATGGGTCATGAATAACTTGATTATGAAAGTTTTACTAAAAAGGGTTCAATCTTCTTACTTAACAATTATGTTCTTGCCGTATGTTCTTCTGTTTTTGAGCCCACATCCCACATCCTGTACAAAACTGAACACAAAGTCCTCTCAATGCATCCCGAGAAACGTCAAGAGCTTAATCCTAGGTTTGATTTTATTATACGACCCCATGCATATTTTTGAAAGAAAAACATATTTGTTTCATTTCAGGGTGACTCTGGTGGCCCTCTGGTCTGTGAGAACAGTGGAGTGTGGTCCCTTGTAGGTATTGTGTCCTGGGGCACCTCTAACTGCAACGTGCGCACCCCTGCCGTGTATGCCCGTGTGTCCTACCTGCGCAGCTGGATTGATCAGATTGTTGCTTCCAACTAACGTGCATGATCACTGTGATCATCAATATTAGTCACATGGATGTTACTATTTCTATTAACTTTGAATTGTTACAACCACTCGCTGTACAGCTATGTTTGATGCATTTGTGAGAAATCATGCTTAAAATATAACTCTTAAAAAAACACTTGTGTTTGTTTCCATGCTTTACATTTGTGTCAGCAGGATATGCTCGAGTGTGACACATACAGTCTGTGTGTGTGTGTGTGTGTGTGTGTGTGTGTGTGTGTGTGTGTGTGTGTGTGTGTGTGTGTGTGTGTGCATGTGTGTGTGTGCGTGCATGTGTGTTTGTGGGTAGGATGAGTGTGTGTGATTGGGTGTGATTGGGTGTGAGGGGTAAAAGGTGTTACTGTGCGATACAACCATTTAAAGATAAATATCAAAATGCAATGAAAATAAGTTTTGAGTTAGGTAACCACACACAGGGGGTTGGGAAAAAAACATATAAGCCCTGCTCTACATGAGTAATACCCATGTGAAGCAATATTAGAGTGATGCTTAGTCAGCTTAAGTAATATCAAGATCATGCAATACTGTTGGATTTGCATCATATTTTAAGGTGTTCTTGTAATTTAATGCCTTTTTGAAAAGCCACGGTATCAGCATAAGTAATGTCTCATTGGCAGCTGCATGAACTGAGAAGGAGGAGTAATCAGGGAGAGGATGAGTAAAAGCAGAGCCAGATAGAGATCAACTCAGAAATAAAGACAGAGCCTCGCTGCACCAGAAAAATGGGGACTGGTAAGATACTTTTATCTACCATAATTTCTTGCCAGACTGATTTAAAATATGCACGCATAAACCTTAATTTGAGTTAATAAGTAATACTTTTACACAACAGCAATCGAGTAAAATTAGTGGAAAAGTCAACTTGCAATGTAATACAATGTATTTGTGCCTACTATAGTGGAAGACATAGAACATGTGACAGGACAGGAGCATTCTAAAATACAATAATAAATACTACAGAACAGTATACAGTTAATTAAAATCACATCATTTACACAATCTGGTTATACAAGTAATCAATTATCTGTTTTCTCAGTGCATATTAAGGAATTTGGCTGAAGGTACTAATGTCAGCAATAACACATTTGTTTTGTTTATTAGATAACACCACTTCCACTGGGGTTGCCACACATGTGCAGAGGGCCTCCCTGGCCATCTACTGTGTGATACTTATAGTTGGGACTCTTGGCAACAGTCTGGTTATCTACGTGACAGGCTGCAAGATGAGGAGAACGGTTAACTCAGTTTGGTTTCTGAACTTGGCCCTGGCTGACTTCCTCTTTATGATCTGCCTGATTTTCGCGATCATTTCTATCTCTCAGGAACACCAATGGCAGTTTGGACTAGTCATGTGCAAGCTCAACAACTTTCTGAATGCAGTCACCACGTTTGCCAGTATCTTTCTTCTGACAGCCATAAGTCTGGATCGTTGCCTCTCAATATGTTTGGTGGTGTGGGCACAAAACAAGCGCACCGTTTGCAAAACCCAGCTCATATGCGTTATCATCTGGATGACTGCTGGGGTCTGCAGCGCTCCTATAGCGTATTTTCGGAATTTTGGGGAAATGAATAAGAAGATGTACTGTTTTTATTCTGCATCAATTGAACAACTGTGGAGTCTGTATATTTTTCGCTTTGTGATAGGCTTCCTCATCCCATTCATGGTAATATGTGTATCTTATGTGGCCATAAGTGTTCGTGCTAGGCGTCTGCAGAGGACAAGAACAAAGAGATCTAACCGAATCATTTTCTCTGTCGTTCTTGCATTCTTCATCTGCTGGTTGCCCTATCATGTTTTTATGTTTATTGAATTAGCGTCCAGAAAGAACGAAGATCTCAAACATATTGCTATGATTGTCGGTCCTCTGGTTGTGAGTCTTGCTTTTATGAACAGCTGTCTGAATCCTATTCTCTACGTTTTCTTGTGTGATGAATTCCAGAAAAAGCTCAAGCAGTCCATATGCTCTGTGCTAGAAAGTGCCCTGACAGAGGACCACTTGTCATTTACGTCCTCTCGCTCCTTCTCGTCACACTTTTCTCGGGTTACCCGGAAGTCTGACTCTTCTGAACCTGTGGAGAGGAAAGCCTCATCCTGTAACACCGAAAGCCAAGTGATTATCACTGGGAAGAGAGACACTGAGCAATGATTAAGACTGTAGTCCGAGTCCACAATAACAAAAAAACTAACTCGTAATCAATGGTGAGAAAAGTAGAGCACAAACTGAAAATGACATGTTGAATTAATTTGGTCAGTCAATCTGTGCACAGAAACAAATAGTTGAATATTTGTATCAGGTGTTTTCACTTCCTCCCTGACTCCCCTGTTACTTATGTTGCACCTGTTACAACTTCCACCTTTTTTCTCATTACTACATTCATTTCGATGACATCACATAGCTCCCAATATGATCCAGGTCTGTTCAGCCAGAATGATTGAAAACACCTGTGTGGGTGTGCTTTAAGATGTAAATATTAAGTTCTTTGTGTATTTTGTGTTCTTTGTGTAACTATGAATTATTTTGTACCATGAAACGGAAACCATCAAGTCATCAGATATGGATTTGCCTATAATTCATATGACCAAGAGACCAGTTTTATGTTGATGTTTGTAAGCTTTTGATGCTCCAGTTTGTTTACACATGGGTATCGACAGGCTAATCGTCCATAGCAGCATTCGTGATACTGTCACACAAGACAATGCTTTAATAATTGAGCTACATGCATGTTAATACAGTGAATAAAAGCATATTTTTGATGAGTTGTTCTCTTCCTTCTACATGACAAACACGAGTGCACACTACACCCCAGGCAGTGTTTTATTTTACAGGATACCACAATTAGTTGCATTTGCAAAAATACTAAATCCGACCACTGTCAGATTAATTGAAAGCACACCACAAATCAAAAGTGCAGTTTGGAGTAAGGAAATAACAAAGAAAGTACAGCTATGAGAAACTATGATTGTATGTATGATTGCAGTTAGTTCCTTATCCAATTCACAAATCACTTCCTTCCTCTGCATTGTTTTGTATGCAGTTTCTAAAAGTATAGCAAATGAACTGGGGTGGATCCTAGTCATTAACTATATTGTGCACATAGAGTACTCTGTATACTTGCTTCAGTTTGGAACTAAAAAGGTTCTGATATACCATTACTAAAATAAATTGCAAGACAAACCTAGAGGAAATAGAAAAGTCCTAATATATATAGTATATATCTTTACAATTTCATATTTATGTTACGAATTGTGTCCTCTAACGACACCTGCAATTCAAAGGCTCTCTGTTCTGAAGCGAACTCTTAACGTTTTGTAAGCCAATAGAGCACATACTTGTGTAGTTAAAAAAGAAAGTATTAAGACAGTTACACGGTTTTCATTACTTTGTGCAACACTTAACAGATAAATCTGTAAATCAATGAAAATGTCGATGGATCAGAGATACAGTCGACAAACAGTGAATTTATGTGTAAAGAAAGGCTACACTTCCTGCACTGTTCATCTGGTTTAGATGCAATCTTGAGCACACCAGAGCACAAGTCATTGTATAATTTTCTGTAACTACCATGAAGTCTGCAATATTACAACAGAGAAGATGTTTTTAAGGATGTATTCATTAACTGACACTTGTGAGTATGAAATGTAATCGGTTAGATGTGGAGTTATAAGGGCTTTACCTCTGGCCTTGATGGTTGGTGCATTTTAAAAGAATGAGTCATAGTGAATATCAAATGTCATCTATAGGCTACTCCTATGGACTAATTGAATCTTCTAAATCAGACCTCTTGTAGTTTCTGTATTCTCCGATACTTATGTGTTGAAGATAAGGAAGTAAATGTGAAAGTGGAAAAGACAACAATGGACTTTATTATTGATGCCACAGAAAGGAGTTCAGTTTGTCTGGAAAACTCATTCATTTATTCAGAAATCTACACAGAATTTTTACAAATAAAAACAGTCCTCCATCACATTGAAACACATTCCTGCAATTGCAGCAAATTAAAAAATCCATCAAATTATTTATTTTCTGCAATGCATAGGACATTATGTTCTATTTAAGGCTCAAGGTTCTGTCCATGCTTTCCTATTAGATTGTGTAGGCAGGTGTGTTTAAACTGACTGCTATGCCATGGCTCCTTTCCAACTGCATAGAGTCCATTCTGTGGTGGAGAACTACAGAACAAGCCGGTTAGCGATCATAGAGCTCCTTCATCTCCTTCAGGACCTTGATACTCTCACTGTATCTTAACTGGTTCTTGTTAGAGCACTCCTTCCATCTGGAAGAAAAAAAAAAACGGGGTCAGCTCAACTCACTCCAAACGTTTGAATGCGTCAGTGGTTAAAGAAATGAAAACAACTAATTTACAAAGAAACTCGCCAGAATTGTACTTCATTACGAGACTTCGTACCGGTGACAGTGTGTTACATGTTGACCGAGTGAAACACAAAAACATCCATGGCTGACCTCAAGGTATGTTGACTACAGTCCACAGGTCAATGAAAATGTAAATAATTATTGTATTTTTAAGTTTCTTTTCATGAAAAACATACTTTTGCCTTATCTTTTTCCAACGTTCCATGTGGTCACATATGAGAGAACCTGATACAGGAACTGCATCTGTTAACTGTGGAAAGAGAACATGTTTAGATTTAGTTCGTTAGGCTTCGTTTGTTCACTTTTTAAATGAATGAATATGAGGTTATAATAGATATCACACGTTTAATATCAGAATCACTATGCAAGTAAAAAAACATCAATAATACTCATGCATATAATACTCATGCATATAATATACAGAACCTTGGTAACAGTGGGTTTTTCAGTCTGTGGGATCCTGAGATTGATGGGTTCACCAGAAGTGCTGACTGGACAGGAGGTTGGAGGAGGGAGTCTGCACACAATCTGACCTTTACCATTGATCATGTCTGTAAGCTGCAAAAGAAAGAAATTTGGATAAAAAGCAGCAATTTAAACAAAAGTATTCCTGGTGTTATGATGCCCAAAGACCATGGCGGCATAATGGCATCTTTAGAGCTAAGAAATCACTAATACTGTCAAGTAAGTACTATACATTTATGTTTTACATTTATGTTTTAAAAGGATCAGTTTAAATTACAAAATCCCAAAAACTTACCACTGGTGGTGTTTTAGTATATAATGTTTGTGGTGCTCACACCACTGAAAAATTACGACTGAAATACTTTAAAAGAAACCTGCCATCATCAAACAAACGCACTAAAAAGAGTTTTGATTATATAGCATTAACTACAGACATTGCGCTCTGCAATAGGGTTTCCAGGTGTACCAGGTTTACTTCATACAGGGGTAAAACATTGTGGTAGTGACAACACTGCAGACAAGTTCCATTATCCTTACCGTGACTACCATCGTTTTCAGAAGGAAAATAATCCGAATAAGAATAATCCGAGGTATAGTGTAAGGTTCATCAGTAGTAGCCCCTCAAAGTTTGATGCAATATCATAGTTATATTGTTTGTCATAAAACTTCTGGCCACCATAAGTATGGGACGCTAGAAACTTTTTAAATCCTCCGTTATAATCTACAGTGGATGAGTATTTCCAGCTTTAATGACAAGATTTTCAGTAAAATATCATTTTAGTTATACTTGACTGTTTAGTGACATTTGCATATTGGGTGGTGATGACCTAGTGGTACGGCTTCCAAATACAACACCAGAAGGTTGAGAGTTCAATACCAGGGCTGAACAAGGTCCTTAACCCTGAGATGCTCCAGGGGGACTGTCCCTGTAGTTAGGTCACTGTAAGTCGCTCTGGATAAGAGCGTCTGCTAAATGACCTGTAATGTAATATTTGGAATAAAATCGAAGTTATCCAACATAACTGCATGGCCTCACCTCATCCTCCACCATGCTGTGGGGTGGGCTTGGGGAAGCAGGTGGCACTCGAACAGAAGGATTGTTTCTCATCCAGGCACGGCAAATAGGATACAGTGGGGTGCTGGTGTTGAACTGAGCCAGATCCACACTGCGATCAAACAACTTAATAATATAAGCATCTAAGAAAGACAGACAGAAAATTGGAAGATTAAAATTGTACAATGAAGTGCAAGGCAGGTGACCACACAGTAACTGAAGGACAAATAATGTAATTTCTCCCTGAATAATTTACAATATTTGCACTAAGTTTACTTTGTTTATGTTGATTGCTCTCTGGTATGCCCTCATCCATCTCTTTTCGCTTCTTCCTCCGGTGCTGTGGAAATCGAGCTGACGGCCTGGAAAAATCAAAACAAGGATTCAGCTACAAATGTAGACAAACAAATATTAGGTTTTTAACTAACTGTCAGGTCAGTTGAAAAAAAGACACTTGCCTTTTTCCAGCAGATGATGGAGACAAATCCCTAGAGATAGCAAGTGAAAGATGACAACAAGCTTTTACACTTTATATTTAATGTTGAAATAACAGATGTTTAATAACTTCACCAGCTGCAGTATATCATACATTCTACAAAATATTTGAGATCCAAACCATAAATACATACTTGTTTAACGAGTCCGCTGATATTTTTCCAGTATCACCCTCATTTTGCTCCCTGTTAAAAACACAACAATATTGGTCTGATTGAAAAGTAATCACAATCATTAGATTATTTTTAAAATCTTAATAATAATAGTTTTACTGACCTTTCATTTTCACTCCTCTCTACCAGTCCCTTTAACACAGCATCCAATCTGCTGCGTGCTGAAGCCCCCTCTAAATCTGCAGAATAATGATATTGAATGTAAACAGTCGGTGTCTTATAAAAAAACAAGAATTAACGTAACTGACAACACTCACAATAAAGAGTTCATTTGAATGCATGACTAACCAAATGCAATAAGGTGGCTTTGATCAGGAGTGTACTTTTACATCAAATTAACTTTGGGGTGAAAAATGTAGTGACGTTACTCACCTAGCCTTTCAGTCTTGATCTTGACGTGGTGCATTATCTCCACCTTTCTTTAATTAAATGATATGGAACCGTAGCGATAATTATGGGAAACGACGACTTTTACACGTCCACTCTCGGTCACCGAAATGTAGTGTCTTCAGGTTGATAACGACTTGTTACTTGATAATACTAACACAGGACTGCTACTGGACGTTTGCTTGCTAACGTTAGCTAATTTAGCTTGCCGTTTAGGTATGTTGACCATCAGCTAGCCACCTTTTAGGATAACGTTAAAGCTAGTTTCTCAAGCCAAATGTTATCTAAATGTAGCTATGACTCTTAGGTGACTAACAGTTACCACTAGCGGTTATCATACATTCGCTGGAAATAAACTACAGACTGTGATTTTTAATTACTATATCGTACCGTTGCGATTACTGGTTCAAATAACCGTTGCTAACTTAGCTTGTTTTCGATCAACGCAGCCTTCACAGACGTTCCTCTTCCGCGCGCTTCCGATTTCCTATTAACTGATTGGCGCTTGGGCTGCAAGGACGTTCTACATGATTGGGTACCTTGTATGTCGATCATATTAAACTTGGTGCCTATTGGCTGTGGCCTTGTAGTAAAAGCGATCGGCATAAACATTGGCGCTTGCTTCTGGTTTCATCGATAATGTTATAGTTATCAAAAAGAGCAAAGTAATTATGCTTTCAGTTAAATAGTTAAAGTCTTTGGATGAATAAGACCTTCAAAGTGACCGCTGTAGCATTTTCATTGGCTATTTTATGGACAATGTGTGTCGTATTGGCGTTTGACTCCATGGTAACTTTCTTTTGTGGACATGCCATGTCAACTCGGAAGGCTGGTGGATAATGGTGTTTTCGTCTTTCTAAATGAACTGTTAGTTACATTACGGTAAGACGTGAGTAATCAGTCAGCCATGCCGATCCAGCTATAATGTATTGTCAAAGAGCTCATTTGGGACCAGGTCTAAATCAGAGCCACACTGAAACAACTTCTACTGATCATCTTTTCTTCTGTGCTACTATGAATCACCTCTGACCTTCTAAAGCTGTAATGAAATCCAGGTAAGATCTAAATATCCCATTTGTTTTAATACCCTTTAAAATAGTTACAGTTGGTTACAAGTAATCTTTACATATAGCCTACTGCAATTTTTCTTTACTAAGTCTTTGCAAACATGTCTATCACTTTGTTGTTCTTTTGCAGACTTTGAGTCCTGTACATTCAAACCAGCGATCCAGTCCTCAATTACACACTCTGAGCCCAAAGAGTCAACGGCTGTTTGAGCAACGTGACCAACTTTTTGCGGCCACGGATGGACAACCTGTTTTTACAGAGTCCTGGCCCTCCACCAACTGTGGAATTTTTCCTGCGAGCAGTACTTCATCTGACATGGAAACACCTAAACAGTCTGAGAGAGCAGCAAAATCCAGAGTTTCCTCAGAGTTAGCGATTCAGCAAGATTCAGTGCTGGCAAAGTATGCTTTAGTTTCATAGAGTCAAGACCATACCCTCAAATGTAGCAGTGTCTATGCCCAGAGCACTGACGGACTCAGGCTGTCTGAGGGACAGGGGTGAAAAAAAAAAAAAGGGCACCAGCTGGAAAGGTACCCTAAAGGCACTTTTTCATATTTTATGGCAGCCAACAGGGCATTTATGCAACATTTATTTTGGAACATGTGGGCACCAAGAAGGGCAGTCGCCTCCACTGCCCACCCCCTCACAACTGAGTCCACCAGTGGCCCTAAGTTATCCTCTTAAACTCAACAGTAACTTTTTCTCGTAAAGAAAAGTTGCAATATGTGAGGCATTACTGAAAATAACATAGTCATGGTAACTGCAATGTGAGGACTGAAAGATATAATCAACTGGTCAGTGGTCTGTTTGACTTACTATTTAAATCACTACTCATAAACCGCATTGACCTTTGCTCTCCCAGGTACATGGATCGCTTTCGCCATGGTCAGCCACAGAGTCGAGAGGAGCGCCAGCAGATGCCTTCTGCCATTGGAGAACAGCAGCTTCCTTTTTGGTGGATGTCACCCTCATCTTTACCTCGCAGTTCAACACCAACTAAAACAAGAGAAACGGGTACATTCTCACTAACTGTGTTTTAATGTAGGGTGTTATTAACTGTCACAAGATTCTACATTTCAATGTAGAAAGCAACCTTGCTGCTAAAGTCTTTCTGTGGAATCCTTTCCTCTGAACAGGTGTTATAGAGCCTGTGAAAGATGACCATGGACTTTCCATTTTCAGACATGACAGATCCTTCTCCCCAGGCAGAGGATCCTTAACTGTGAGTGCCTTTTTTGAGTTTACTGGGATTGAGCCACGATATAGCAGTTATTGTCTTTTATTAAACATAATCGATAGGGGCATTGATTGTAGGAAACAACTTATCTACACATGTATAGTTATATCTTTAAAGAGTACAAAATAATACACCAGATACTATTCCATTTAAAGTTTTATTCTTGCTGTTTTTAATGGACTATTGGGTCTGCACCCTGCCCTGGTTTATGCCAGGTTTGTCTGAATGCCCGGGATGCCCGGGAAGCAGAGTGTCTGCAGGAGAGACGCCTTATACCGACTAAGTGCATATAAATATTTGCACTTCAACACCACACCACATGTCCATTTGGAAACTTCTGTGTTTACTGAATGCCTAGGAATCCATTGTTTATGCAGCCATGTTTGACACATTTATGGCTTGTTCAGCCTGCTCATGTTAAATGTATCACCCTCACAAAAACATAAAAGAACCTCTCTGTATATTTGTTAGCCAGAAAAGGCCTATTTTAATTATCTAGTTTTATGAATTTATAGAGTTTTATAAGTGAAATATCAAGAACATAATTGTGATCTGTCTGTCCTCATTGTTTCTTAGATTTTGTCAGACACATCCCAGGGTGAATTGGATGACACAGAGATACTATACCTTCAAGAAAAGGCCAGCAGACTTCTGCTGAGAGGGTATGAAGACAAGGGGGTAACATTAATGATAACTTGATTTAATTCCTTCACATTTTACTTAACTTTGTGTCTTTCTAACAGTGAATGTACTCTGAGTGATGGATCTATCCCTGTCAGCTCAGAGGGCCTGGAATGCTCAGATTTCTCTTCTCCGATCAGCGTAGAAGAGCCAGTGCGAAGACCTTTGATTCCCAGTTTAATAAGATCTACTGGTAAGGCAAGAGTGTCGAGTAATATAAATTTTTTAGATTAAATATTGTTACTTTTCTTCTAATTTAAACCTGCTCATGGCCGTTCCTCCTTATGCAACTTGTAGTAGATGATTCCTCTTTTTCCATACTTGTTTTTAAACTGTAATGCAGTGTCAGTGTTATTCAGCAATGTGGTTATGGACATTTACAGCAAAGGCCTACTCGGACTCCGTTCAAGCTGTGTCCTCCCAAAAATCCTCTATCATTCCTTCCCTGGTGCCCCCCACACGCCGGGAAGAGGACATCTTGTTCCAGTGGCGTTTAAGGAGAAAGATTGAGCAGGCCAGAGAGTGGCCCCAGCCCCTGCAACCCTCCAGTTTGCTTGGTCCGACATTTAGCTGGCAGGCCCCCAGTTTAAGTCATCCCTCAGCCAGTGGACAGGCTTTCAAGGTTGGAGTCATGGTGTATGATATTTACTTCATGTTTTTTGTTTTGATATTTATTTCAGCTTTACACAATATTTAAATTCCCTCTTTCTTGCATCATTTATAGCCACACCAGAGTATTCAGCCTCATGAATTCTCACAACACGCTACACACCTGCACATCACAGCTCCCCGGCCAGAAACCAAAGAGGCTGATGCATCATGTCACCCGGCTTCAGGTCCACCTCACTTCCCTTCCCTCTCTGGCTCTTCAATGTCTCAACCCAGGACTCTTTCCCATGTTCCTGCACACATGCATTTACTCTGTGATGTCCTGCCCTGCCCAATCCAGTCATCGCATGCAAGCATGCAACAAAACATTTCAGAAAGTATAGATGTCTGTAAAAAAACCCAAGTCCCTGGAAACTCAATAAACACCATCACTGATGAGCCTTTTCGTGCACATGTGCCATCCCCACCACCTGCTTCATCTGGAGCTACAGAAAGAGCGGGGCTTAGTCAACACGAAAGATCTGAGAGGAACAAGAAGGAGAAAGCCCACACAAGAGGGTCGGAGAAGAACGAGAACAAGACAGCGCCGTCCTTCAGAAAGCAGAAGAAATCAACAAGGTAGATTGAAACATGCACACAGTGTAAAAAAGGGGTGAACAAAATGTAAATCTGAATGCTAAATGTACATTTTTTTGCAGATATACTGTGCATAGGGAACATACTGATGGTCCTGGCTCTACAGACGGGAGTTCTTCACTTCAAAGAGTTCCCAAAAAGGTCATGCCGCAGGTAGAGCAGCCTCAGCAGGAGCGAAGCCAGGGGTTTTCCAGTGAGAGGTGTACTGGCGATCATGCACCACCCCCTTCTCCGATCCACAGTGCCTTAGGACAGGTTCTCAAGTTATTTTCTTTAACGCTCTCCATGTGGTCTGATTTAAGACAAGGGCCCTATGAAGTCACGGACGCTGTCTGCATAGTTTTGACTTACTGTCATACTGACTTGATAACTTGCCAGCAGTATCACAATAAACTTAAAGATGTGAGTGTTGCTGCTCAGAATACCGTTCCCGAACAGAAACCCATACTCGAGTTATTTCAAGTTGTCTTCAAGAGATTTTGAGACATTGTATAATTTAAGATAAGCAGGTGTTCATGTGCAGCCCTCTTAGAATTAACTGAAATAAATGGCAAAAATTATTTAAATAAACTCTATTTTACCACTGATCTTGAATGGTGCTGATTTCACTCTGCACATCTTGTATTGTTTTGACGTCACGCATCATAATTTGGTGATGTAGAATGCCATTAAGGTCATTAAAAGCAGCATTAACCCGTAGGGTGTTCTCATTGTGCCTTGTCAGGTAGTTTCAGAGGTATTGTTCCCTATGGTGGATTCATCTCCTGCACAAAGGATCCCTGTGTCGTCGGTTTCTTCTCCGTGCACTGCCACTGCACCTCCACAATCCACAGTTCCTTCCTGCAATGCACAGACTTCTATGGAGGTCATTGCACAGCTGCTGCAAGAAGCTGAAGGTGAGTTTAAGGCAACAAAGGGTGCCAACCTTTACCCTGTAGTTAATTGTGGAGAATATATTCTACAACTTTCTCTGCACATGAATTCTGATCCATGTTGAATTGTGCTGTAGTTATAACTTCATGACAGTGATGGTTGATGATTTAAATAACAAAACAATAACTTATGGTGGTGGTCCTCTATATGAACAAGCTGATAATATTCTGTTGTCAACTTTAACAGTCCTGTTTTTCCCTTTTTCAGATTCAGATGAAAAAGAGTTTGAAGATGACCCTTTATTACAAGTCCTTCGCAAGCAGAGACAATGGGTAAAGGAGCAGATCAGGGTAAACGGATAACCTATACATTTAATTGTTCAACTAGCCAAATAGTTTGTCATCATTAATGTAAAATGATGTTGTTCCTAGAAGGCTGTTAATCCTAAAATCCTATTAATATAGTTTTTATAGCGTTATAATCTGTATTTTTAATTTCTTTTAGTGACGTGGACTCGATGTATGAATTCCTGGACGAGCAACAAGTTATTTGAACATTGACAAGAGGCGCTTGGTCGTTCTCACTTTTTTATTTTATAAAGAAATAAAGTTTAGTTATTCATTTTTGAAGAAATATTTCCACATTAAAGAGTTTGGAGATATGTTTGCGTGCATCATTAATCACAATTACAATACATTTTACAAAAGTCACACACACAAAAACAGCACATTGAACTATGAACGCAGAATATTTACAAAGACTGGTTCCTTTTAAACATCATGTAAGATTGATGAGTAATAGCAGAGCAGTATATACAAACCTCAGAGAGCAGTGAATATTAGAACAGAGCCAGGAACAAAAACAAATGGGTGTTTTGGCACATGCATGCCATGTGTTGCTGTGACTGAAGGAGCCTCAAGTTATTTCTGAAAGTGCCTGTGAGTTCTTAAAGGCTTCTGTTGCACATGTTTTCATGGTGAAGATAGCAGAAATTTGAGTGTTTGGCATTAAAGGGATTAGGTCACGATTCTGGAGTCCTCGGTTTGCAACATCGGTGCAGATATGATGAGGATGCCATCTGGAGAGACCGCTGACTCCAAAGCCATGGTGTCCACTCCCTTTGGGATTCGGTAGCGGCGGTTAAACTGCCGTGTTGTAACCCCTGCACCATCCTTCAAAACAAAACATTGAATACAAGTTTCAAGGATAAGATGAGCAGTTACTATTGTAAATAAACAGAAAATACAGAAATGTTCCTCCCGCAATACCAACCTTTTTTTCTTCATGCTTGCCTTGCACTTCCACAAAGTCCCCTGTCACTTTGACCATTAGCTCCTCTGGGTTGAAGAGCTTTACATCAACTTGAACGGTAAAACCGCTGTCGTCACAGTTGACCTACAAACATGAGTGGAAATACTGTGTATTATCTATTATTATTATATTGAAATAAAATGTCTCAAAGCACAGCAAATAGCACACACAAAAAAGCCCTATTTGCCACCATTCCGTTAAAAAGGTAGCCTAAAGGATATTTGAACATGAAAGTTACTCTTTCATGCTTTTTTGCTTTTTTTAAACCTGCTTCTTGGGGGTTTCATCAGTTGAAGAATGTTGTAAGATGAAGTTGAAAGCTCTGAAAAAAGCATCTAAGGGGACCATGGGTCAATATTCTTTGTCAAAAAAAAAATATATATATATAAAAAAAATAAAATAAAAGTTACCATGGTAAAAGGATATGTTTTTGTGTTTTCATGCAGTTCTATTGAGGCAAAGATAAATGCACTTACCTCTGCAGAGCTGGTATTATCAGTCTCTGGAATCAGTAATTTCGGGGACCAGTTATATTGTCCATAAGTCTGATTCAGCCGAGGAATAAGAGGTGGTAAAACCTTCTCCCATGGGATACCACCAGCTGGCAAAGTGGGAGGCATGATGAAGTCCATTTCTAATCAGGAGAAAAACAGTCTTAAAAAAATTGAGCAATTGAGGCTACCGACTACAAGGCATACACCACTTTCCACAACTTACCTCTTCTTAAATTCCCTGACCAAATGAGTGTGCGAGGAGGAAACGACAGCCCCTGTTCAAGTGCGTGTGTTCTCAGCTTGTGCCAAGTCCCAAATGAGGTGCTGTGAGTACCGATGGTGCGCCCGTCTGTCTGACTCCAAGCTCCGCGCTCTCTGGATGCTTGGCGTGACTGACTGCTACGGTGTGTGTTTTATACTGGAGTTGCATAATGAGCTGGAAATTTATAGTGGGGCACCTTGCCTCTGTTATGTCCTGGATGCGTACCCTTGGGTGTTCAGGCAGGGCCATATAGGATAATAGTGTATTGTTTTGGGAGTGACGCAGCTGTTGCGAGCTTATTAGCAATTAACGTGTTTATTAGCCGTCACCAATATTGTGTCCTACAATTTATTCCTACCTTTGATAGAAACGATACGAACAGACTGTTCAAGTTTTCTTATAAGACTTGTTACGAAATATACGCTTAAGGTCGGTTGTCAAGGAAGGTCTATCCAAAAATAAGTTCAAAAGAGATGTTGTTGACCCTCGTGAGCCAGACAGACAGTGACAGCAGGGACGTCTCCAACACATGCTAGAGCACGTGCGCTTCCACCTCATCTCTCACTGTGTGTGGAAGAACTATTCAGATTTTCTTTTCTTTTTTAAGTAAAAGTAACAATACCTCAATGTAAAAATACTCCATTACAAGTAAAAGTCCTGCATTCTATAATAAGAAGCTTTATCTGCTAAATGTACTTGTAAATATCAAAAGTAAAAGTACCAAACATTTTCAGAAATGCAGTGAAGTAAAAAGAACAATATTAACCTGTGACGTGTTGTGAAATATAAAGAAAATGGAAGTCCCTCAAGTGTAATTAAAGTACTTGAGTAAATGTACCACGTTACTTTCCACCACTTAGTTCAGTATACACACACATACAATAAAACTACACTTGAAATAATGTCCTTAAAAGGGTTCTTTAGTTTACTTGCTGTAAATTTGTTTTATTACGGGACTTCCTGCGTCATAAAATTACCGTGCGTGACGATACTCCTGACTTGTTCTTGGCACACTCCAAGCCAGTTTATATGGAGGGCACATGTTCTCCCAGTTAGTAATGTAGAAGCTGTCACTTAAGCTTTGACTGGAGTGACTAAAAATGGCACCGATTATGTTATGACTCATATAGGATGATAGGGAAGTGGCGACATTTGGAGCGATTAAGTTATTGGGTTTCAAAACAGGCGCCGGTGATTGTCCAGACTTTAGGAGCCTTCCATAACAATGCAAAACATTGGGAGTATATAGGGAGAAAATAGCTCATTGATGAGTCACCAAACAATAAGCCAATAATACAGATAAATAGATCCAAGAGTGATAATGATATGCCAACAGGAGTATGAACAGTACATGGAGGCATTATGGATTTTTGTTTTTATTTGTCATTCATACAAGTAAAATAGTTTGGAGTTCACAATCACACACACAAACATTAAACTCCACAATAAATCAAGAAAAAAATATTAATTATCCTACTCTAAAAATAACTTTCTCAAATGCCTTGGCAAGCACACAAAAAACACAAATGTTCGAATCCTACAGCATTTATCTTTTGAAGACTAAATGGGTTAGTTAACGTGACTCAGCTATTACATTAATCGCCAGAGACCAGACAAATCACCAGAATTTTTCACTGTAAAAGAGGAAAATAATTTTTGGTCCATTATAGTGGATCATTAGTTATTTTCAAAAGACCTGACAGAAGAATTTTTCAAGGAATGCCCAGTGGAATTGTAAAGGAGAGGTAATCTCCCACCTCCCCCCACTCTGCTCTGAAGTGCTGGAAAATTGTAATCCATGTGGTGAGCACTGTAACCCATAACAGCAACCCCAGCGCTGACCGCTTCACGTCTAGATGAAAAACACAGAAGTACTTTGCATTAAAACAATATACACACACACACACTAGCTTTGCCTGAAGCTTTCTTTAAAAAAGAAGCTCATAAAATTCTATAATCAACAGCAGCATAAGAAAATACTAAGACATATTTAAGTCATATTAGTTGATTTGCACAAGCTCTAAAAGTAAATGTCTGTTAATGTCAGCTTTACCAAAATATGTGATGCATATTTTGTCCTAATTTAAAGTCTTAGGTGTAAGGATTGATCAACTTCAATTAGATGAAACTAAAAGTGTACCGTTTCTGAATACATATTGAATAGGCTAATATGCTGGTAAAATCTCTGGTATTAAAGTAGCAGACACTTACATGCTTTAATCTGGAGCTGTTCAGTGTAATCTGGCTTTACAAAGGCCTCCTTAAAAAACCAAACAACATTCACCAGCCACAGGAATGGGAGAAATGCAAAGCCACCTGAGAAGAAAATGTGGAAAAACATGATCAATGAAAATACTACGGACTATTACAATTTAAAATTAAGGCAAATGTTATCAAATTACAAATACGTTGTTTTAGAAAAGTATCCCAGTCACTGGAACTATACAATTTTAATATAAATATATAACCTTTGGAGACAGGTGTTAACACTGCTTGGCTATATAGTTACCCAAAATTCACAAATCAAACGGGAAAAGTAAAGAATAGAGTTAAAACATTTTTGTATCGGCATTCTTTCTGTCGTGGCATTAATTTTTAAGCACCTAAATAATATTTTCGGCATAGGGTGAGTTTCTCCTCATTGGGCAGTCGTTCCAGGTTCATCGTGAAATCGTGTGGATCCTGCATCAGAAAGAAAAACATGTCAATAGTGCAGAGAAGACGTGAAACTTTTGTGACAAATGTGATGCTGGTTATGTCTCTGTTTAAAACGCTATCGTCTATTGGACTAAACATTATTAAAGTAAAGTAATCTTTAGACATTTGTAAAAATGTAAAGCAATAAAGCAGTCTGCTGACCGAGTTTGCATTGTCAGATGACTTGAAATCAACCTCAGGCTAACGTTAGCATTTTGTTAGCTTAACAATGTAGCATTAGGGTGTTCCAACTGCTACAAAACAACCGCATTAGTAACTTACACAGGTCTCAAGATTCTGGGCGAAGTCGTTTTATAATATGTATATGGGACTATGATACTGTACTTTTATGTGATAATTTACCTGATATTAGTAAGTCCAAAAAGTCAAAGAATCGTCGGGAAAAAACAAAACACGAACAATCAAACACTTCCTCTCTCTTCTTCTTCTGAATCACATTCTTCTTCTTTGTATTTTTTAGGCAAGCACTCGCTACCCTGAACTGCATACCGCCACCTACTGTACCGGAGTGTGCGACATGCGTCACTACTACAATTGGTCACAATGCCTTCATGTGCTTTCATAAACGGATTAAAATATATATACATACCGGTGTGTCCAGATGTTTAATAAAGTCGTCCTCCTTCCCCTTACCCGACATGTCTATATCTTTAACAATCCTTTAATAGTCCATTTATTCTCCAATCTCAAACTCCAGTAGGCCCCTATAGCTCTTTTCACCAGTGTGAGAAAATAAATGAGTTTGTCACACATGCTGTTACCACTCAGTGTTGTTTTTAACAGTAGCCGACACCTCACACTTGACTGATATGTTAGTATGCCCATCAAATCTTAAATACGCACAAGTGGTAGGATACTGGTTTTGAAAAAACGATATATTCCTACTGAATAGTGTTGTACTTTCTGTCAACATTCAATTATTAATGGAGAGGAGAATTTACTCAATCTACATTACTCATTTTTATAAAGCTTCCTTCAGCATTTTATTTTGCTATATATATATATATATATATATATATATATATATATATACACTACACAAGTGAGTTATATTCCATTGATGAAGATATCTGCTTCTTCCTCTTTTTCATCACCAACTTTTTCTAGGGACAATACAGATGCATAGTGCCATCTGCTGTATTGCAATGTGTAGAGACAGGGCACTAATCATCCAAATAGACAAACAAACTGCCTCTACATTCCTTTCCCTCTGCAAGGTGTTAGTTATGACTGTTTTGGTTAGAACCCTAGTTTGCTTCCTCGTTACATGTCTTGTTTCAGACTAGTGGAAGGAAAACATCCAAAATACACATTTTGGTGTTTATTTTGTTTTCTTTGTCTATTTGCATCTATAGATGTAACCTAAATTCACCAAAAGTTAACACTAGATAAATCCTCATTCACATAGGCCTATTTAAACATATAATTTCAGAAAACTAGTAATACAATTTTTTTTCTTTCTTAATTTAAGTAATTACCTGGGGAAGTTTCATGGTAATATCTATTTAACATTTTTACCCTCACCTTTAGCGCATATTTTTTATAAAACAACAAACAGGCAGCCTAGGAATACACCAAACATATAAAATATGTATATCAGTTATTTAGGTTGAGTTGTCATGAGTGGGATTAGGATGCATGCAATCTCTAAAATTGGACTCACGTCTATCTAGCGAATTCTGAATGGAGACTTCACGTACAACCACCACTAGATGTCAACCACCCCTCCCATTGGAGCCTCACCGAAAAACTCACTTTCCCTTGCAGCCTTGCGGCTCCCCCCTCCCATCTCGCGCCTTCCCTCTTGTCTCTCCTCGAACTGCTAGCCATCGGTGTGTGTTGTTGTTGAAGCAATGATGGCGGCAGCGGGATGCGGATCAGCAACCGCGGCTGCCGTAGGAGGCCAAGGTGGAACCGCTACGGCCAGAGGTCGTTTCCCCGGTCGGCCTTGGTCGTCACGCAGTCGTTTGCGCTCCGAGAAGCGATGGCAACTCGGACGATCAGGCTCAGAAGCTGATGATGTGACTAACGGAGGGCCAAGGCCCGCAAACCTGGTTCTATCGTTAAACGATGACCAGTCTCACTTACGTTTGCTTGGAATAGAGGCGAGCCACCAGACCCTTGGCCAGGCTGGATACAGCTCTAGTGGGAGTGAAGAGGTGAGGTCCCAAACCGACCCAGGAGTTAGTACCTTTATTTCATATTCTCATATGTTGTGTGATTGTGAAATGTGCAAGTATGAGTGCTGTCCACAGAAGTGTGACTGGTTAGTACCATGGAGAAATGTCAACATCTCTTTGCTAGGCTAACTTTAGCTTCAAGCTGGGTAAGCTAACATTAAATGCTAACTGAGATTAGCATAGTGCAGCTTTCCATGACATTTAATGAACAACCGCAACACAAAATACCACTTCAGCAAAGCAGCACAGAAGTTACATTAGCAGTGTTCCCTCAATTGGTCTCATGTACGTTAACATATAAGACTGTTAAAACATAAGTAGAGTACATTTTTAACATACCAATGAGTGAGTACGCTAATTCCTAAACAGTGATCGCAATTATTTCATCTATGGCCCGCTCGTTATCGGGCCAGAGTAGCAGCTAGCTAACAGTAGCGAACACAAAGAACGGGAGAGCTAGCGCCTCTGTATCCTGCATAGCGGCTAACGGCTAACTGTTCTGTTTTCATACGCTATCCAGATGCGGGCAGATTTGTCTGCTAAACTAGTTTAAATAAGACTGCACACACACATCTCAAAGGATCATACTTATCTGCCTAAGGTTACTGTGATATAAACACTCGGATAACTAAGTTTTAATTTTAGCTAGCTTTTTTTGCAGACAGCAGTGAGTTTAAATGGTTTCGAGAGGAGGAGATGGCTAACTGCTAGCTAATGTTACCAAACACGACAGGTTTAAATGGTGGTGCAGAAGTGTGTAAAAGCCAGTTGCTCCCCTTGTTAGAACTGAAAGCTCCGTGTTATTACACATGTGACGTTACGAGTTAATGTATAATCCTGATTCATAAGAGTGGAGCTGTTTGTAGGCTCTCGGGTCACAGTTGTAAGCATGAGGGAGATGTACAGTACTTGGAGGGAACCGTAATTACAGACATACCTTTCCCTACAGTTTTTTGTAGGTAGTGTAGGTGTTGGTGTGTGAGCCATACATAGGTTGTAGAGTTGTGATCTTCATTATGTGGTAAATAATCTAGATTACATGTAAATGCATCATGAAGAATTCAGGAAGACTTCCCAATGAGCAGTTAAATGCATTTTTGGTTGTTTCCAATGCAGGCCCTATTCATGTTTAATGTATGTAATGAATGAAAAGATTTGGTTTGAATGTGGAAAAATGAAAACAATTGTCCATTGTCTGTCATTGGTATTATTGTTGTAATGTCTTAACCGAATAACCAGTTGTTTATTATTTGACATAGCCGTTAGTCCATTACGCTAAAATAAACGTACATTATTATGTTGGGTGTTTTGATAAAACCATCATTATGCAAGACATGAATCCATTCTTCATATAAACTGTCAGAGACATTTTCAGTGTTCCTCCAGCTACAGTGCAGTGGAGTTTTGCTGATGATTTTGCAGCCTCCTGCAGAGTGGTGTCACTGTACTTCAAGTGTTAATGATCTGATTTTACTTTTAAAGGGAGATGACTTTAGAGGATTTGAAGCTGAGAGAAAAGGCTCCAAAGGACCTGTATGGTCACGACAAAACCCTTCCAAAGGTAAATAAAAATGTATTACTGCAGCACATGACATATTTGTTGTAATTTATGAACAACAAACGATTTTGGATTAATCATGCAACATAATATAAAAAAGGGTTGTTTTCTATTCTGAGCTTTGCATTAAGTGGAGGAGCCACGGATTTAGTAATATATATATAAAATATTTTTTGTTTTGTAGGTGATGCTGTCAGCACAAAATCTAAACGACAAAGTGAGAAGCTACCGCATAAAACGCCAGCAGTGGAGGCAGATATTACCCCACCTGATCATGTAAAGGATGTAAAATCCTTGGAGGAAACACAAGGATTATATCCTGAAGCAGAGCCTGAAAAGGATTGCAGGAAAGTTTTGAAAGGCAAAAGCACTATGGATCGACAGTCCACGAAAGGCGGAGCCTCATCAGCAGCACCAAGGATTACTATAAAGTTGGTGGCCAAAAAGAAAATTAAAACCGTAATGGAGCCTCGTAAAAAATCTGCAAAGAAGTTGAAGATAAAAGAAATCCAGGATCAGCCCAAAGCCAAGGATATTCAGGGCGACCAGATTTCAAGTGCTCATGTCAAATTAAAAACTGAACCGCATGAGGACGAACATGGCACAGAAGATAAGAGAGGGGGGACTGTACCTGCAAGAAGGCGTGGGAGATCTGCCTCAAAGACAACCGAGCCTGTCTGCCAGACTAGCGCCAAAGTTGTGGTTGAAGACCAAAAAACGAAAGATGGAAAATCGACCGATCTATTTGACACTGTAAAGGAGAGCGTGACTGTGGAGCCAAAAACAAATGCAAAGAAATTAAAGCATAAAGAAATTGTGACCGAGCAAGGTTTGGAAGTTAATCAACAAGTCATTCGTAGGAGCAATAGAGTCACTAACCCATTCACTAAAAGAGTCTCAGACAGTGCAGCTGAACCAGAAAGTCTGAATAAAAGTGATGCCATTCTGGTGGAGTCAAAGCCAGAAGTTTCTCAAACAGTGGAGACCAAATCATCAGTGAAAAGTGACAGGCGAAGGCAAAGCAAGAGGCTGAATAAGGATGCTACAGTGCCAGAAAACCATGGTCCATCATCCACAGAGACGGATCATTTAGCTGGATCCAGTGACAGTTTGCCTTTGAAAAACGAGGATATACGAGTCCCAAGTTTAAAGTTGATGAAGATCAAAAACCCAAAATATGATTCACAAGCCAGTAAGAAGAATTCTACTCGAAAGAAGAAAAAACCAAGAAAGAAATTTGTCTGGACTTTAACATTAGTGAAGGGAGAAAGCCAGGCAATGGGTACTGAAAACACTGTCAAAGTAACAGAGAAGACTGTAAGTGAAGAGGAACCGTCCACCTTTTGTGACCTCAGTGTCGACAAGAGTTTGAAGACTGTGGATAAAAAATCCAAACTGGATAACTCAGGCCCCACAAGAGAGTAAAAGCTTAGACAATAATGAGAATGGTTCCCAAAACGAAGTTGGCGTGTCAATTGAGGATCAGTCCACTTTACAGGTAGAAGTTGAAGTGGAACACGCAAATAAAACTCCTCCACAAGAAATTACTAAAATGGATTGCGGGAAAGTTCCACCTCTTCAGATCAAAAAGGTCTCCTCTCCTGGGAAACATAAAAGCTCAAAGCCATCCTTTTTAATTCAGCAAGTTAGCCCTGTGTCTGACAAGAAAGAGGATGTTCTGAAGGATCTAAGTGAATTCAATGAGGATAAACCATCATGTCTGGATACTGAAGTCCCACCAACTAGGAGACTAAGGAGGAGGACATCAAGCTTTGATTTACCACCAACAAAGTCTGTCAGTCATAAGCCAGTTACAACTCAGAAACGCAGGCTTAGAACAAGTCCACAGGATGAAGATACGCCGCAGGTGCGCGTTGAAGGTTCCTCTCAGGCTTCAACTGAAGATTCCAGCTCACACGGTCTTCCTAAAAACTCTTGTCAGGATTTGGCCGAGGACCCCGCACAGGAGACCAGTGTAAACTCCACTGATGTTCCTGATAAGGATTCCTCAAAGATCGCTGATGATTCCTCAAAGATCGCTGATGATTCCTCAAAGATCGCTGATGAGTCCTCAAAGATCGCTGATGAGTCCTCAAAGATCGCTGATGAGTCCTCAAAGATCGCTGATGAGTCCTCAAAGATCGCTGATGATTCCTCAAAGATCGCTGATGATTCCTCAAAGATCGCTGATGATTCCTCAAATATCGCTGATGATTCCTCAAAGATCGCTGATGATTCCTCAAAGATCGCTGATGATTCCTCAAAAATCACTGATGATTCCTCACAGGTGCCAGTTGAAGTTTCTCCACAGAAGGTGGATAATGAGATAGAACCACAGATCAAAGAGGCCAAACCATTGCCTGTGCCTTCCAAACCTAGAAGATGTAGAAATAATAAACTAGGGAAAAAGAGGTCTGTCCAAAGGAAGAAGACTATTGTCTCTCCTGAAACTGCTGTCAGCGCAGAGGCTACTGTCACCCAGTCTGTGCCAAAGGAGGATGCTCAGCCTTTAGTAACAGAAGTAAGCCAGTCAGAAACAAAAGATTGCACCCAGCCTGAGGCAAAACAGGACACTGTGTCAGTGGAAGAAGAGCAGATACTGCCATCGGTAAAAGAGGAAACCGACATTCTATTGATAGATAGTCAACCGTCTTTGGTGGCAGAAAGGCCAGCATGTGATCCAAAAACACCGCGGCTACAAAAGAAATCTCTCAAAAAGGTAAAAAAGAGGCGTAAAAGTTTGATTGGGCAGCGTCAGAAACACAGGCACAGGAGCAGAGATGGGAAGTTTGCTCCCCTTAAATTATCTGACAGTCGGAAAATTGTTGAGTGTGACAGTGACATTTCCACCCCGGTGGCAGCTATCACACCAACCCTGAGTTCCAAACTTATTGGAGTACATAAAAAGTACAGAAAAAGACCTTCTGGCCTTCATTTTATTGGGTCTAAAAGGCCAAAACCACACTCTAGAATCATTTCTAAGATAATGGAAATTGGACTTGAAGATGATGGTTTGAAGCAGGAAGAAACAGACACATTAGTCGATGCGGGACAACCAGATATTGTAGAAGCCCAGCCTGGTAAATCAAAGTTTGTCAAAAACATCAAGCACTTCATTATGCCTGTTGTAAGTGCCAGATCCTCACGAGTGATCAAGACTCCGCAAAGGTTTATGGATGACGCTGGAATGTCGGTCTTGCCTCGAAGAAACTCACCAAAGAAGGGTTTACAACTGGGCTTGCAAATGCGCCCGGGAAAGAGGCGAGATGATGGGACGGGCAGAGCAATATCCCCCATCCTGCCGATTGACGAGGAGGACATATTGAGTGAAGCTCAATTGGATGTCGATCTGTTTTCAGCTCAGGACCTAGATGATGACATCGATATAGCTGACAGCCTATTTTCTGAGAGAAAAAGTGGCAAAATTGAAAAGAAGAAGTCTCTTCTAAAGAACTCTTCTTTCAAGTGGCATGTGCCAGAAGAGTTGAGCAAGGAAGTATATACACTGGACAAAACGTCAGAGGACAAATGTGAGGATCGGTTTTTATCTACACCAGTTGATAAGCCCACAGAACTATCTACTGACCTTGATCCCCTTAAAAAGAAAAATTCCCCGAAGTTTAATAAACAAGCGGCTCAACTCAAGATCTATCAAAGGCTTAAAAAGGCGCACACAGGACTTCCCAAAAGCAAAAACACAACAGAGACGCATAGCGTGAGTAAACCTCTTCAGCCTCCTGTTGATTTGGCAGAAGGACTCGACGATGAGGCCATGAGCATCAGCCTTAGGCAACGGAATACAAACGCAGAGAAGGGCAAATCCAAGCTCAAGATGGAAGACCTCGATTCTCCTGGAGTGGTGAGAAAGCTGTCTGTGTGTGTTAGGACTCTGAACTCCAAGTCCCTTGCACTTCAGCATGGCAAAGAGGAGGATTTGGCAACGACTGTCCAACTTCACTCAGGTAAGCAACATTATTTAAAAAGCGTCAGATTATTTAATGCTAAGCAAATATTTGCTTATACTTACAGTGGACCAGACATTGGCATATATGGCTTTGTTTCTACAGGAGATCCGCAGGCAGAACAGAACTCAGGTGATGGCGATTTTCCCGGATCTGCGGAGAAGGGAGCTTCACAACGAGCGCGCCTCACTGGCGCAAACAAAAGAATGTTCAATCTCCTCAGGAAAGCCAAGGTCCAGCTCATTAAGATCGACCAGCAGAAGCAGCTCAAGTCATCTGGGGTAATGTCATGGTGTCATTGTAGACTGTTCATTATTATATATTATTAGTCTATGTAATAGGACTCGGTATAAATGTGGGAAATCTCCACAAATGTTTTGGATGATTCATAGGGATTTGTTTTGTTTTGAGGCTTGTATTGATGCACTGTTTTTGCTTGCTAACCCCGCAGCTGTTATCTGGCCCGACTGGCGGCAGGTCTCGAGATGTGACCTCTAAGAGACAAAGGAGGAAGCAGAGGGCTCAGCTCGATTCTGATGTTTCAGTCAAGACGGAGCCACCTCAAGGACAAGTAAGTGTGCAGATCAATAGGCCCTGTGAGGCAGAAATCAATCCCACTACAAATCTTCTTTCTGTCTTTGGTTGTAAGGGTTTATTTTTGTTGTTACATAACCTTCTGCCATAGTTGCAAACATGCTCTGTTCAGTCTACTTTACTGCAGTGTATAAGTAATGATTCAGTATTTGAGTCCTCTGTAAATTCCAGCATCTTGACGTCAGTGCCTCATATCTGATTTTGATATTTTAATTTTTCTAGCCACAGCTCATCTCCCCGCTGTGCCAGGAGTTCCGTCGAGCAGGAGGTCCACGTATCAAGCATGTGTGTCGTGCTGCATCTGTGGTGCTAGGACAGCCTCGAGCCTTGGTACCAGATGACATTCCCAGACTTAGCGCCTTGCCTCTGCATGAAAGAACTGGCATTTCTCCTTCGGCCATCCCTAAAGGTAGGTGTTAAGGATTTGTTTTCATTAGACACGCTCATTTCTCTCACTTCTCACAACTTGAATGTGTAAAACTTAATGGCAGCAGCAACAGTAGTAGTTGTAGATGTGGTGATAGTACTATGCGTGTGTGGCGCGGTTTCTATTTATTCTCTCCTTTCTTCTGCTCTGTAGGTGCGCACGTGTAGGTGTGTGAGCACGTGTAGGTGTGTGAGCACGTGTAGGTGTGTGAGCACGTGTAGGTGTGTGAGCATGTGTGCGTGTGTGCGCACGTGTGTCAGCTGCAAAATCCCGCCCTTCGCAAAACGGAAAGAATGTGAAAGCGCAAAGTAGACAGTGCACACTGAAACGTGCACATAAATTAAATCAATAACATAAGCGTGTAGTTTATTTAATAAAAGGGCACCGGTCAATGTGTAAAGTGAGTTGTGAATACATTTTTTTATTTTTTTTATTTTTGCGGGAAACAAAAAAAACACCTTGAATTTCAGGAGGGGCGCGGGGCTCCGTTGGCGGGGCTCCGTTGGCGGGGCTCCGTTGGCGGGGCTCCGTTGGCGGGGCTCCATTGGCGGGGCGCAGTGCCCTCCAAGACAATGGTAGTGGAAACACTGAGTTTCATTTACATTGCTAAAAACCTTCTTCTATAAATCTTACTATTCCAGAGATTTGATGTTTCATTAGCGATTGTGATTCTGTTTGATTGAGTCTGCTGATGAGAACATTTTTAAAAGACAAGATATTTATTATTTTGTTACTGAGCTTGAGTCAATGTCCACACCAAAATCTGTGCCACCAAATTATCTGCAACCGCCTCCTTAAAGGGGAATGATGAAATACTTAACTGACAAATGCCTACTGTTGTTGCAGATGTTGGGTCTCCCTCTGAATCAGACAGTCCCGGGCTGTCGGATCCAAAGGTCATCAAGGTCAAGAAGCCGTCGAATTTTGTGAAACGGAAAGGACTCGGGCCATTCGGGTATCGCTCTCGGAGGTGTGGAGTATGCAAAGGCTGCAATCACGAGGATGATTGTGGCAAGTGCATGAACTGTCTCGACAAACCCAAGTTTGGTGGTCCCAATACCAAACGGCAGTGTTGTGTGTAAGTTGACCTATATTTAATTCTTAGTTGTTGTAAACCTCGATACACAGTGTTTCAAAAATAATTAAGAATCTGTTTGTTTTTTTTACCACAAGGTACAAGAGATGTGATCAAATTGAAGAGAGAAAAGCACGCAGACTAAGTGGAAGAACAGCACCCAAAGGTAATTATTCACTTGAGCATGCAAGCTTCATGTTTTTGTAATACTTCCATAACATTCAGCGTGTTAGCTACATACCGCATCCTTTTTTCTTTTCTTTTAAAGGTGCCTCTAAGCGACGGAGATCCTCTCTCAGCGGGGGTCATTCGAGTAATGACGAAGGTATTGAGGGTGCTGCGGACTCACCATCTGGTCTCCAGGGTGACGGCCACAGTCCGTCGGTAAGGAAGCAGCCAAAGCGCGTTGTGAAACCCCGCGTCTACTTTGACCTGGTGGATTACGACTCTGATCTAGATGACAAAGCTGTCTCAAGCTCTGCCTCGCCCGCCAGGAGAAGGGGCGCAGGATCCCGTTTCAATCAAGGTAAATTAACATAAACCAGATGCTTGATTCATGATCCAGATTGTTATTTTTATAACCCCACAGCTGTGTGTATCACTATCAGTATTTTCTTTCATATAATGTAGAGCTGTAGTCTTTGCAAACACATTTCTTTTAAACTAAAACATTTTATTGCTACTAAGAGTATCAAGCCTTCTGATGTGCCTTTTTAAGTAATATATATTTTTTTCCTGCCCTCTGAAGACTTTGTGTCACTGGATGGATTCCTTGGAGACATTTCAGATGAAGAAGTCAGACATCGAAAGTCCAGTTCGCACCGCGTACCATCTGTTCGACGTAAACCTGAGAAGGTGCGTAATTCTGAGTTTGATCATTGCCAGTGTCGTGTTTGGACTACATAACTTGTATTTGTGTAGTCACCTATTCAGTAATGAGACATGGCAATGAAGACTTTACCTGGATATAAATCCTGTTCTATAAGTACGTCATAGCCCGCCTATAGCTTTATATCACGTAGTGAATGAAAGCAAGTATATTAGCTCTGTGTCCACTCCTGCCTACATTCCTGTTATTGGTTGTCTCTCAGGGTCCTTTGGAGCAGACTCCCCCCAGTGTCCTGGCTGCCCTGGCCCATGGATTTGAGCAGCGAGACACTGAGTCTTCTAAACCTACTTACAAAATCCGGGTTGACTTCAAGGTAGGTCACTTTTCACAGTACATCACATATATTGTATGCTACTTAAATGATGACGCTCAGAATCTTTGGGTGCCACA